>NC_056745.1:1370516593-1370756593 GCF_019279795.1 Protopterus annectens | reverse complement strand
CTGTCTGCTCTGGTCTTCAATAGGACTTTAGGCAGCAGAGGAAGAGGTGGGAAGGCATAAACTGTCATTGATGTCCAACTGAAAGAGAGAGCGTCCACCCTCCAGGCCTTTGGATGGAAGATCCTTGAGCAGAATTTTGTCAATTGATGATTTTTGTGGGAGGCAAAGAGATCTATGTCTGGTCTTCCCCATTCTTGGATTATTTCTGTAAAAACTTTTGGATGCAACTTCCATTCGTGTGGATCTGTCATATTCCTGCTTAGGTTGTCTGCCAGCATGTTTTCCTTGCCTGGCAAGTACTGTGCTTGTAGTTCCATTTGAAAGTCCATGGCCATGTTCCAAAGTGACATGGCCAGTCTGCATAGGGGATAAGAATGTGTTCCTCCCTGCTTGTTTATGTACCACATAACTGTGGTGTTGTCTGTTCTTATCAATAGCTGACCTGGTTGTAGAAGGTCCTTGAAAGCTGTAATAGCATTTATCACTGCTAGCATTTCTTTTTGATTGGTGTGAAGGTGCTTTTCTTTTTGGGTCCATTTGCCCTGAATGAACCGGTCTGTCATGTGCGCCCCCCCAGACGTAGTCCGACGCGTCTGTTGTGATGACTTGATTTGCTTGAGGCTTGCTGAATGGAAGACCTGTGTTTGTTTGGCATGCTTGAGCCCACCACAGAAATTCCTTTTGCAGACATGGAATTAGTGGTATTATTGTTTCCAAACTGTGGCTGTGTTGAGACCATATGTTTTTTAGGTACCATTGTAGTTTTCTCATATGCAGCTTTGCACATGGGATTAGTAAGATGCAAGATGCCATGAATACCAGAGCCTGCAGGATTTTCCTTGCAGTCAGCCTGGTGCAATTTGCCAGTGTTCTGAAATATTGAATTAGTTGCCCCTGCTTCTCTGGTGTGAGGTAGGCCATCTGGGTGTTTGTGTCCAAATTGGCACCCAGGAAAATTATCTTCCGAGAGGGTATTAGTCTTGATTTCTCTTTGTTGACTGTGTATCCTAGAGAGTTTAATAACATTATTACATAAGCCAGATGTTTCAGAAGAATGTGCTTGCTGTCCGCTTGGATCAGGCAGTCGTCCAAATAAGGGTATATTTGCATCTCTTGAAGTCTGCAGTAGGCAATTACTGATGCCAGGCATTTCGTGAATACTCTGGGCGCAGTAGATAAACCAAAGGGCAACGCAGAGAATTGATAATGGGTTGAACCTGCAAGAAATCTGAGGTATCTTCTGCAATTTTGTCTGATTGGGACATGCAGGTATGCCTCCTTGAGGTCCAATGTTACCAGCCAAGACTCCTTGCACAGCATGGGAAGAAGTTGCTGTAGAGTGAGCATCTTGCATTTTGGTACGAGTAGGAATGTGTTTAGGATGGAAAGATCCAAAATAGGTCTCCAATCTTTTCCCTTCCTTGGCACCAGAAATAGCCTGGAATAAAAACCTTGACCTTGTTCTTGTGTAGGTACCTCTTGAATAGCTTTCATGTTTATAAGATCTGAAATTTGCTTTTGTGCCTCTGCCCTTTGATTGTGTGGCAGGTTTGGCATGCCTTTCATTTTTGGAAGGGTATGAAAATGGAATTTGTAGCCTCTGTTTATAATGTTCAGGATCCATTTGTCCTTTGTGACAATATGCCAATTTTTTGAGAACAGTGCCAGCTTTCCTCCTAAGGGGGCTGCCATTTGAGACCTGGTTGGCATGCAAAGGGGAAAGTCATTGGTTTTGCTTTCTGAAAGACTGCGAGTTGTCCTCACCACCTCTTTGTGTAGGAGCTTGCCATTGTCTGCCTCTGTACGAGCCTTGTGTTTGTCGTCTGCCCCTCGGGCGCCTGTATCTGCCTCTTTGGTGTCTGTCTGTGGCAGGAAAGGACCAGTATTTGGAAGGCCAGTTTCTACTAAAACGTGGGGGTTGAACTTGCAGAAATTCTTTCACAGTTTGCATTGATTTAGCCTTTTCCTCCATTTTCCGTAATACTTCCTCAGCATTTGCCCCAAATAGTACATCCTTTTGAAGAGGGGCGTCTAGTAATTTAGCTTTGACATGATCAGGCAAGGCTTGTCCCTTGAGCCAGGCATGCCTACGTATGACTGAGCCTGCAACAGCAGCTCTACATGAGGCCTCTAGAGCATCAAAACCACATTGTAAGGTATGTTTACTCACTTGTTCTGCACTATGCATCAAATCCTGCAACTCCATCATGTCTGGTTGTTCAGGTTGTGACATTTTACTTTTCAATTGAGATAACAGAAACTGTTGGTATTTTAGCATATGAAACTGACAGTTTAAGGCCCTCATGGATAAGGTAGCCGAGGTATATACCTTTTTTCCCCACCTTTCTAAGGATCTGGAATCTCTCTCGGAAGGCAATGGGTTTTTGGCAATGGAGGCCTTAACTCCCTTGGGCCCCTGTGAGATGGTTTCTAGGTCAGCAGCATGGCTTTTGTATAGAAATTTGTGTGAGTCAGGAACCTTGTAGTACCTGTCAGGCTTAACTGGAGCTGGAGGAAGAGAGTCCGGGTTAAGGCAGGCCTCCGAGTAAACATCATCTAGGATGTCCAGGACAGGAGGTATAGCCAGAGGCCTGTGCTGGGATAACAAAAGAAATTCCCTGAGCCTTTTCTTGGATGTGTTCCCTTAAGGTATGCAGAGTTTCACCAAATGAGTAATCCTCAGGGGGGGATACAGAAGGAATAGATTCCTCTGCATCAGAGTCTTCAAAAGGGGAGTAAGACTGTTCCTGATAATCAAAGTGCTCAGAAATAATGGAGCCCTGATCAGAGGAGGGGGAATCTTCCTCCACTCTGGGTCTTTTGTCCGGAGGTGGCTGAGAACCTCTGATTAGAGTAATTAAATCCTCAAACATTTTAAGCATCTGTTTCTTAGGCATGGGGCCTGGAGATGGGCCCTGTGTAGCTGGTCTCTTAGGGTGCATGGTAGCTTTAGACTTGGTGAAAGCCTTGATGGAGAAAGAAGAGGAAGGTCTGAAGACACCTTGAGTGGAGGTGGACCTGTCCACATTCTGTGTTTAAACGCCAAGCGTGGCTTCGGTATCTGTAGTCAGGGTGTGGGCCAAGGAGCCTGCGATCTCGGGTACAGGAGACACCGCCAAAGATGTGTCGTCGGTAATCAGGGGCTGCGTAGGCGCCTCGCTGAGAACCGGACCACGTGTAGTCGGCTTTGGCGTGGTGTCGGTAGAGGCCACGGGCCTGGAGTGTCGGTCCTTGTCTTTGCGTTTTTTAGACAAAACCAGAGTCGGAGTATCCGACGACATGGTATAGTTAAATGCTTTCCCAAAATAATGCTGGGCGAACTCCGCCCGACGCTTAATAGTGCGTTTGTTGAATGTAGCACAAAAGCGACAGACCGAGACGTCGTGGTCTGGGCCTAAACAAGGTATACAGAGGGAATGGAAATCCTTATGCGGTATTTGCTTCCCACAAGAAATACAATTATTAACTTTGTCTGACATCGGTCTGAGGCAAGAAAAAGTTTCCCCAACGGAGTACTTAGCTTTTAAGAAGACTTTGGTTCCAAATTTTTCGTAATCTCAGGAGCTGGTCGACCGGCACTTGCAAACTGCTTCTGCTTCGGGCACCGCGTGGCAAGAAAGACTGAAGAAATTGGCGTCGGCTGGTTCTTTTATACCCCTGTCGCACTGACGTCAGGGAAGAAGTGACGACAACTGACGTCGGACCTAGACTTTGGAATTCGGTCGACCGAGGACCCGCCTGACAGCAGGAGAACCCATCTGTTATGACTGCAGCTGTATGCACGATGAACATCAAAACATAGCAGGAATGAATTATCTAGGTTTTTTTCATTCAATATACATAAAAATCCAGTTAGATGGAGGTTAAATCTTGGGTTGAATTTGACTTAAAGGCAAAAAGAATTCCCATCCGTGACTGAGGAAATGTGGACAATATTCTGTGATTAGTGTAGATCAGCATGTATATTGTACCTTGTCAGCCACTGTAGTCAGAGAGCATGTGCATATAAGTTACTGAGCATGTGCAAGATCAGTGCCATTTTTGTCAAGTCAGAGTGAGAGCAAGTTTGAATGGGGATGCACATGTGAGTGTGTTAGAAATAATGAGTCAGTTAGTATGCATATGAAGTTTGAAGTATATGTTCCAGTTATAGCTCCTGATGTGTTTATGTACAATAAATGACTTGAATGCATTCCATGCCTCAGTGTGTCATTTGAATACACGAGACAATCGAAATGGTATCAGAATTGGGATCTGAAATTGAAGCAGCTTGCAAACCATGAAGCACGCAGTTAGAAGTGGAGTAATATACAGGACTGAACTCACAAACAGGTCAGTGGTTATTCGAAGGTACTTAAAATCTTTTTAAATGATTTTCTGTTGCCAAGCAAGTGGTATAGCATTCAAAATGTTCAAAATAATTACTGAGTTATTGGAAATGCCTGAGATAGCGACATAATGATTAAAATGTTTGAAATAATCTCTGAATGGTTTAAAATATTCGAAAAGGCTAAAATGTCCAAATTATTTTTGTAATGTATGACTTTTTCACAGTAACTTAGATTTTTTGAAGTGTTCAAAGTATCTGGAACGTTTGAGGTATTTGCACTGTTAAAATAAAGTATTTTTGGAGAGACAGTTGTGCATTTGAGCAAAACTACAAGTACCAGATCTATACTTGGGTTTAAAAGCGATTTGTTGTTATGGCAGAGGGATTTTCCAGACCTGAACAGCTGCTGTTTGATAAAATTACTGTTGAGAATTGGCAAGTGTCTGAGCAAGAATATGATATTTTTGTACAGACTGCATTTTCTGATAAAGACACATGTACACAAGCATATATATTTCCCAGTTTAGCTGGCCTCTGAAGCCATTGAGCAAAAATGTTCATTTGTGTATGCACCCAGGGGAGGGGGAGAACCTCCATATTGTGATACATGCTGAAACGCAGGAAGACCATGAGTGCTTAAAATGTAAATTTAGAGAAACGTGTAACCCTCAAATGAATATTACAATGGAACTGCACAAATTTTACACAAGAAATCAAAAACCTGGTGAAACTATTGCAGAATATATTACCAACTTAAGAAATAAAGCAAAAACATGTACATTTGGTGATCTACAAGATGAGTTGATAAAAGACCGTCTTATATGTGGTGTTAATGTTGAAATACTGAGAAAGATTTTGCTTTGAGATAGTGAATTAACATTAACCAAAGCCACAGAGATTTGCCAAATACATGAGACTACAGAAAAGCATAAGAATATGCTTATGAATGAGAAAAGCATGTTTGCAGTTTCTGCTATTGTGAATGTTGATAGTGTACAGCAGCAGAAAGTGAAGATAAAAAAGAAATATAAACCAGAGGCCCACCTCCAACCTCATTGTTAACTGTAGCAGTTGTGGAGGCAGCCATGAACCTAAATGGGAAAAGTGTTTAGCTTTTGGTCAGCAATGCCACAAATGTAAAAAGTGGAATCATTTCAAAAGGCTTTTCAAGTCTAAAGTGTCACAAACTTATATTAAAGAGTATACAAAGAAGCAAGTGAATCAGATAGAGACTACAGCAAACTCTGAGAGCTGTGAACAAACTTTCTATGTTAACGGTGTCTCTGTGATCGAAGATACAGTAAATAGGCTATCAGTTGGCAGCAAAGAGCAAAATATTTTGTACTGTACAAATTAATGAGAAACCTGTACAGATTAAAGTAGACACTGGATCTAAGTGCAATGTTATATCAGCACAAATGTTTGCTAAAGTAAAAGCTAGTGAGAAACTTGATTCAGCAAAGTATGAAAACTGGTTGCTTATGGTGGTGAAGAGATTCAAACTGATGGCGCAGTAGTTCTTTCATGCCATTCTACTGGAAACAGCTATGACTTGCAATTTTACGTAGTCAAATGACACACACAGTCACTGTTAGGCCTCAAAGACAGTCTGAGAATGGGACTGATTTCATTTAATAAAGAGGTGCACCAGGATTACGATCAAAAGCCTGAAATTCCGAACGATCATATCCAAAACACATTTGATTGACCTCATGTATATTAAGTAGGTCGGAACATCGACGCATAACATCGACAGCCATTTGTCGATGTTAAAGTCGATAGTTACCATAGATGTAGATGCTTCATAACCCTTACTTCTGTACGTTCTTACAGACGTACACCTGAACGTCAACATTCTGCCTATCGCTCCTACCATGTTCGAGGAGGTGCCTATCGTGTAAGCGACTTTCTGCCATTTGATTTTAAACTGGTTCACCATATAAGTATGAACAACAACAGTTTTATATGGAGTACTTTTTGTGAATATGCTGATATTTTCAAAGGCGAGCTTGGTAAACTTCCAGTTACATATTCCATGAAGTTAAACCATGAAGTAAGTCCAGTTGTCAGACCAGCACGGAAGATTCCAGTAGCAATGCAGAGTAAAGTAAAAGCAGAGCTAGACAAAATGGTGAATTTAGGTGTCCTTACTGCAGTAGAAGAATTGAGTGAATGGGTATCCTCCATGGTCGTAGCTCATAAGAAAATCTCAGATGATATTCGAATATGTATTGATCCAACGGACTTAAACATAGCACTTAAGCATCCTTATCATCCAATGTGTACAGCTGAAAAGGTAGCTGGTCTCATGCCATATTCCACTCTTTTTTTCAGTCTTAGATGCAAAAAGCTCCTTTTGGCAAATTTTGCTGGATCACAAATCTTCATCATTAACTACATTCAGTACTCCATTTGGGAGATACAGATTTTTGAGAATGCCATTTGGAATCAATTCTGCCAATGAAGTCTTTCAACGTGCCATGGAACAAATTTTTTCTGGTTATCCGTGTGCTATTATAGTAGACATTATTGTTAGAGGCAATGGTGAAGATGAACATGACAGAAACCTCAGGAAAGTTCTAGACCATTCACGTGAAGTAAATCTCAAACTGAATCCTCAGAAATGTAAATTCAAACTGAAAGAAGTTACTTATGTGGGACATTTGTTTTCCGGTTCTGGCTTACAACCAGATCTGTCTAAGCAAACAGCAATTTTGGAAATGCCAGCTGCAAGGAATGTCACATCTTTACAATGTTTTCTAGGTATGGTCAGCTATTTAGGGAAGTTCATCCCAGACTTGAGTGAACTTTTGGCACCATTATGTGAGCTGACACGCAAAAATGTTAACTGGTCCTGGTTGGAACAACACCAAACAGCATTTGATATTCTGAAGAAGAAAATTGTCAGTCCACCCACACTGAGATATCATGATGTTCACAAAACTGTAGTTCTTTCTTGTGATGCTTCAAAGTATGGCCTCAGTGCAGCATGTCTTCAAGAAGGCATACCAGTAGCCTATGCATCAATAACTTTAACAGAGATGCATTATGCACAAATAGAGAAAGAACTTTTTGCAGCAGTGTTTACATGTTCGAAGTTCAGTGATTACATTTATGGCAGACCTATCCAAATAAAGACTGACCACCAACCACTAGTGACAATTTTGAAAAAGTCAATGCATACCACCCCAGCACAATTAAGCACATGATGTTAAAATTGCAAAAGTACAATTACAACATTGTTTACAAAAAAGGCAAATACTTGTACCTTGCTGATGCTTTATCAAGCACACCCAGACAAATGACAGACCAGCATGAAAATGAAACAGTAGACTTTGAAGTCATGGAAGTCAGACATATTTCATCATCACGCCTTGATGACCTAAGAAATCACAGGTTCAGACCCAGTTCTCTAGAAATTGAAAAATTTTATCAGTCAAAGATGGGCAACATGATAAACCAGTTGGCCACTTGCCATTCAGCAGTATTTTCCTTACTGAGATGAACTCATGATGGAAATGGAATCATCATGAAAGGTCCAAAAGTGGTAAATCCTAAAGCATTACAACAGGAATATATCAAAATCTTGCATCATGGTCACCCAGGTACTAATTCAACCAAAAGACCATTTTGAGAGGTATTGTTTTCTGGCTTTCTGTGTCCAAAGATATAGAAAAGGAAACTCTAGCATGTTCAATTTGCAACAGCACCAAACTGCATCAACAAAAAGAACCACTTTAGCTACACTAAATTCCTGAATTACCATAGTCGACGGTTGCTGCATATATTTCCGAATGGAATGATCAACATTATTTAGTGTTAGCAGACTCTTACTCAAAATGGTTTGAAACTGACCTACTTCTTAACTTGACATCCAATACAGTCATTACAAAATTAGAGACATTTTTCTCTCCATGGTAGTCCACACAAAGTCATGTCTGACAATGGTGCACAGTTTACAAGTTAACAGTTCACGAAATTTACTGAGTCTTTGTTCATATTATCAGTAGTTCTGAGTATCAACAATCTAATGGTGTAGCTGAATGTACAGTTCAAAGTGCAAAACATTTGTTGGAGAAATCCAACAGAGATGGTACCAAAGTTTTCCTTAACTTACTGCACTCCCAGAAAATATGTTACCAATTACCTCTTTCTTTCCCGTCCTACCTCCAACATTTATCTACTTGAGGAAAAATTCTCTAGAGTCTACTTGGGATATAAAATATCCATGTAAACATTTACAACCAAAAATCCTAAATTTTCTAGATTTTGTTGCATATTTGGGAAACAAACATATATTCCCCCATCGTTTCTTTGTGAAATGCTTATCCAATTGCTCTTCCCAATCCTTTTTAACCTCCTCAGATTGATTCTTATAATTATAATGCAATATTTTATATGCTCTACTAATTATTATTTTTTTTAACAGCAGGTTCTGTTCTACATTCTACTAAAAACTCTGCCAGTGCTCGTCTTTCATTTAGCCCCCCCCCATTTTTTTCTCTTGGCCTATACCCTGGTATCAATCCTTGATATGGAAGGCAATCTCTAATCTGCAATCCAAATAAATTCTTGGTATCTTCCCATTGCATTTCCTTTCCCTTTCTAGTTATTTGCTCCCAATACCTTGGTTCCTTTGCCAGTTTTCTCCAATGAATTCTAGTCCCTGCTTGCCTGTTTGTATCCCTAATTGCAGTCATACCTATCAGCAGAATCTCCTTTCTCCAGTCCCATGTTGGCTTAGTTCTTAGACTACTTTCTTCTACTTTATGAATATAATAATCTGATTATTGTTATTCTCCTTAAAGGTCTGCATCCAAAAATCCCAGTCTCTCCTTGTTTCTTGAGCTTCCCCTCTGTTTCATCAATGTCACTTTCCACTTTGATTTATGGTTTCTGCTCATCCTATGTATAGGAGCATTAACTATGTACTCCGAAATACTCCTTCAAATTGGGTAACCCAATCTGCCTTGTTCTATAAGAATAATTAACTTATCCCACTTGACTCTTGCTGTCTTCCCCTCCCAGAAAAAAACAAAATCCTTCAGTTCTTTATTAACTCCTATCCAACTTCTACTCTGGTTGATAAAAATATGCCTGACCTGTGTATAAGATTGAAGGGACTAAAAACATTTTAACTGCTTGTACCTTACTACCCAGATCCATATAACAGAGCTTTCAATTTCTCAGTTTTTGTATTAACTTTTGTTTAGTCTCTTCCCACATATCCTTAGCTGCCACACCACAACAATTTTAATCCATATTCCTAAATACTTCATTTTATCATGTTCTCATAAATATGGATATTGCTGAACCAGTTTTTGTGTGTGTACATAATTTACTGCTATTGCCTTTGTTTTAGCTTTATTAATTTTGTACCCCAAAAAAGATTTGAAACAATCTCAAAATGTTTCACAACACTGTAAATGTAATGTTTTGGTTTAACAGGTATAAAATAATATCATCTACAAATACAGCCAGCTTTTCTTGACTACCGTACCAATTATATGCTTGAATTTCTAAGTCCCTTATTTTCTTTGCCAATGGTTCTAAATATAATGGAAATAGCAATAGAAAGAGGACACCCTGCCTGACTTCTCTGCTAAAGGAACCAACCCACTTTAAATTTCACCTCCAGTCCCTCATATATCCTCCTAATCAAGCTTATAATTTTATCAGGAAATGCAAATGCTTCCATTGCCCTGCTCATAAAGCCCCAGCTTATTCTGTCAAATGCTTTCTCTGTATAAAGACCCACCAACAACAGAGGTATTTTCTTACATTCTGCTTCCATCTGGATCATCACTGTTCTGTTAATGTTGTCGAATGCTTGCCTCTCCTCCACAAAACTACATTGATCCATATCTATTAAATTTGGCATAATTTTTGCCATTCTTTTAGCCGTCATAGACAAACATTTTATAATCATGGTTTAGTATTGAAATGGGCCTGTATGAAGCTGGATCCGATGGAATTTTGCCCTCTTTGGGTATTACAGATACCATTGCTTTCTTCCAGGATGTCGGTACTTCTCTTAAAATACTGTTAAAACCTTTCAGATCTTTATCAATTTCTTCTGTCCTAGCTTCCAAACATCCACATGCCTATTCCTGGGGACTTTCCTGTAAATTAGTTATACATCACCATTTTTATCTCATCTCCTCCTATACTGTTAGTAAATGAGCCTTGTCTACCTCTAGCCTCGGCACATTTAATTCTTCCATAAACATTTCCATTGATACCTTTTTTTAATTCCATATTTCTCTGCTTTATACAGACATTCATAGAATTTCCAAAATATTTCTAATTCTTCTACATGATCTCTTGTCTTTGTGCTAAAAGTTTTTGTGCTCTAGAGTTATTATCAAAAACAGCTGCTTAACAGCAATCCTCCTAAACTCATGAATATTATCCAGGTAATCCCTTATTTTCTGTTTAGCATTCTGCAGTTGCTACTCTTCTTGTTCTGTGAGATTCTCCCTATTTTGCAATACTTTAAAATTTCTCAGTCCCTCTAAATAATTCTTACTTCCTAACCATATCTCCCTTTCTTTTATTTCCACCCTATTTTTAAACTCTACTTTAATTTTATCCCACTCCCTATGTATATTTTCAGAAGAAATGTCTATCTTCAACAGCCCCTTTATAATTTCTACTACCCATTCCTTAAATTCCTCTCTTTTCAACAAATAGGTGGGAAAGTGTCTCATTTTATTTTACTATCCTGTGATTTTATTTTAGTTATTATTGGTCAAACATTTTCATACATTTCTTTAAAAATCTATCACCCTTTGTTATATTTTCCCTTCTGGTCCCGACAAGCACATCTTCACTGTTGTAAATCAAATTCCAGTTCCCACCTACAAGTAATATTCCTTGCTGAAAGCTGAATATTTCTTCCAGAATTTACTTAAGCTCCATTATAAAAGTCTTAGGCAGAATATAAATATATGCCAGTGTAATCCTCCTCCCTTGCCAGTAGCCCCTTAGTACTACAAATCTACCATTATTATCTTTTTTATCTTCTTCTATCACTATTAGAGCTCCATTTGCAATTAATATAAGTACTCCTCTTGTCCTTTGTACCACATTCTGCTGAATAACCATCCTGAAAATCTTTACTTATCAAATTCACATGTTCAGTTCTTTCCAAGTGTGTCTCCTGTAACATAGCTATTTGCATTCTACTTTTTAATACAGTTCACTGCTCTTATTTTTTTGCATTTATCTGTGAGATCATTGACATTTGAAAACATTACAGAAAGCATCATTGTATTAAAGTCATTATTCCCACCTTTTATGTATAACAGCTTTTTGTTAAATGTCTAATTCCAGCTTTTGTGTTACATGCATACACTGTTTAGCAGGTTGATCTTTTATACAGTTTCTTGTCGCATCTATTTGAGCCTATATCACATCTTACAAAACATTTTGTTTTACTGAAAGCCCTCAAAATGCACACACCCCAAATACCCCCAAAACATATTAACTTAATAATAACACACAGAATTGTGAACATCTTCAAATATTTAAGTTTTACCCTCCGAATAGGAGCAAATGTTCCAAACTGGCAGTCACACTCACAGACTTTAGTTAACCTAAAAGAAGTGTTATTCATGTTAAGACTCATGGTGCAGCCTGTGCTTCAACTAAATGCTGTCTGATTTTGTCTTATCTTTATAGGTTTCCCAGGTGAATAAACACTTAAATGCTTTCAGAGAACATTATCTCCTAGCAATTTTTCTTAATCAGATGGTCTCATGGAGACACGAGGACCAGATACAGAATTCCTACTAAGCATGCATTTATTTGCTAGAAAACGACCTTATAATATTCTATATTCTTTCTGATTTACTTGCTTTCTTTTAAAACTAGTTACTAGATCAAGCTAACAGCCTTAATCCAGTCATTATTGGATGCATGTATCACAAAAGCTGGAAAAAGACATTTAAAAAAGCCCCTATCCAAGAATGAGAAAAGGCAGACTAAGCTTTCTTCTGTCATGCCTTTTTTAACCAGACATTTGTTCTTATTTTATTTTTTTTTTTTAGATTGCAGTGCCTACATTTCTTAAAAATAAACAAGGAGAGAGAGAGAAGGGAGAAAGAAAAAAACACAGGAGCAACTGTTTTCATTAGTATCCCCATTACAGTTAAAAATAACTGAGAAAACTTTATTTTATAGCATGAAAAGAAAATCTTCCACTATAAAAATTGTACCATTAAGAAAAAAAAATGTTTTGCTTACAGTTTACTTTCTCCCTCCTCTTCCTCTCTCCTAAGTATTTTTCTGAACATTAATGACATGAAGTAGGGCATATAGTCCCCTACAAGTTTAACAAAGTTCAAAAGAGTCCAATGTTTCCAGATTTTCTTGTTCTGTCATGTTTCACAAATATACTTTTTGCTTTGTAATCCCACATTTGTCAATTTTCACCAAGTTACTGGTTTTATCCCTCTTCATCTCCACCTCCTAAATCCTGTCTCCACTTCATTTACTGCATACTCTTGATTCTTCTAGTAGACTCTTGTGCTTTTTTCCTTCTCTCCAGCATTTTCCACTGAAACATTGGAAATGGTTTCCCTGACAGTCTCTGCGGTCTTTATTACCAGAAGAACAAGAAGCAGAATCTCATTCTGTTTCACAGCTCACTTCTTGTTGGACAAACTTTTGTATTTCCTCCTTAGCATGTACTTCATCAGACAATTATTTTGTCCCACCAGGGAAGAAGATTTTGAAGACAGCTGGGTTCAGCAGTTTGAATCTAACACTTCCTTCTCGACATTCACTGAACAGTGGAATGAACTTACTCCTCCTACGCCTGGTGTACAATGATTAATTATTCTCCATAAACACTCTGCTGTCTCCCACTTTAAATATTTTGTCTTTCTGCCACACTTTTGTCAGAATCATCTCCTTCAGTTGGTAGGATTACATATTTACTATTAAATGTGTAGGTTGCTATGTTTGGAGTATACACACAATGTGCTTTTTCATTTAACAACTCCTGCTGTGGAATACCAGTTCAGTTGCTTAATTGTACTTTCATAAAATGAATGCAGTCTGTTCTTTCCAGCTTCTCTGGTACGGCAGGAAAAAAAAGAAGTTATGTACTTACCATAATTCTCCATCTGTATTGTCTATTTTCATTCTTCCTCAACTGATGGGTTTGGATCTGATCCCTCAGATCTGACTTGGCCATTGTTAAAACTCGTGGCAACCTACAAATCTCGAGCTTCTCCCTTACCCACAATGCACCAACCCCAATTACCTCAGATCTTGTTTGCTGCCTTAGTGAAAGGTAAAGACAGAATTAAAAATGGAGAAGGCTATTTCTGGAGTTATGCACATAAAAGGTTGGGGCACACTTGACCTGTAAATACTCATTCTTCCAGAAGTTTTAATGGATGGGGGTGGTGGGAGGGAAACTGAGCAGTGAAAATGGACAACACAGATGGAATGTTATGGTGAGTACATAACTTCTTTATCTGATGTAGTCAATTTTCATTCTATTCTCAACTGATGGGCCAGAGTCGCCAGCTACCTAATTTCCAGAGAGGAATCAAGGAAGGATATTCCTGAGCACCATAGAACCAAAAGATGCCCTTCCTCTGGAGATGAGATCTAATTTGTAATAAATAATAAAGGTATGGGGATTAGCCCTAGCAGCCGCTGCACATATATCATCCATGGACATTCTAGATTGAAATACTGAGGAAGTTGTCATGGACTTAGTAGAATGAGCATGAATCATTTTTATCAGAGCGATGCCCAATTTGATATACACAAAGGAAATGCAATTTGTTATCCATTTAGCTAGTGTCAGCTTGGTAAATGTTTTATCCATTGTGGGTTCTGTAAAGGAAACAAACAGTTGAATAAATTTCCTGAAGTCTTTGCTCTTATTCAAATAAAATCCAACTGCCTGTGGATATCAAATAAGTGTAGCGCATATTCACCTTTGTTAGAAAATAAACACAGGCAAATTTATAGATTGATTAATATTGCATTCTGACACTAACTTTGGAATAAATGATGGATTGGTTCATAAAGTTACTCTGTCCCTATGAAAAATCAAGTATGGGGGTTCTGAGGATAATGCCTGGATATCAGAAATTCTTCTGGCCCAAGTAATGGCTACTAAGAAAATTGTCTTCCGTGAAAGAAATTTAAGGTCGTAGGTAGCTTTGGGTTCAAATGGGGGTTGAATAATGTACTGCAACACTACATGTAAGTCAAAAGGAGGAGTAGAATCTTTAAAGGGAGGTCTTAACAGTAGTATGCCTTCTAAAAATGCTTTGCTTATCTTATGAGATGCTACGAAAGAGCCATTTATCCCAACATGAATATTTGATATTGCTGCTAACTGGACTCTAACTGTGGAAGAACTAGCTCCTTCATCGAAGAGATTTGATGAAAAATCCAATATATGATGTACTGGAGCTGTAAAAGGTTCAATGTTATATTCTTGAGCCCAAACAACAAATCTTTTCCATTTGCTGGAGTACAGTTTCCTGGTAAAAGGTTTATGGGACGACATCAACATGTGACAGACAGAAGAAAGGATTGGTTGTTTGGCTATCAGTAGAATTGGAGATCCCAGGCAGTTAGCCTGAGGTTTGTCAAATCTGGGTTTATCACATCTGTTAGGTGAGACAGAAGGTCTGGAGCTGGATCAAGAAACCAAGGTGGTTGAATCAGATGAGGCTAAAGAAAGGGAAACCAAATCTGTCGAGGCCAATATGGAGCAATGTGGATGACCTTGCTCTTCAACCTGGAAGCTTTCTGAAGGAATTTGGGAATTAAGGGAATGGGCAAATATGCATGTAAGAGACTAAGGGGCCAGTTGTGAAGTTGAGCATGCCTCTGAGATTCCTCCTCTGACGGGATTAGGGCAAAGTAGCTGCTACACTTGTTGTTCAGGGGGGAAGGGAATAGATTGCAGCAAGGCTGGCCCCATTGACAGAATATCTTGTCTGCAATTTTCTTGTTGAGAGACCATTCGTGGGTTAGGAGAATGCAGCTACTCAACTTGTCTGCTATCACAATGGATTTCCCCGGAAGGTGTGATGCTAAGAGAAAACGGTTGAAAGAGATTGCCCACTGCCAGATCTTGAGAGCTTAGCAACAAAATGGGTAGGATTTGGTTCCTCCTTAATTGCTGATGTACCATACCACTGACATGTTGTCAGTTTGTATCACAATGGTCCCTAGGGGAAGAGCATTTTGGAATGCTTGCAACGCTAACAGCACTGCTCTCAATATCTAGGACATTTCTATGCAATTTGGCTTCTTTCGGGGACCAGGTGCTTTGGACGGTCTTCTCCAGATATTGCCCCCCCCACCCTAACTGGGAAGCATTTGTGGTCACTATGGCCTTGGGCTGGGGGGCATGAACAGATGGCTTAGAAGGACTTGATCTGAATGAATCCGGCATTCCAGGTGTCTTTTGCACATCTGAGTGATTCCTATTAGGTAAGACATAGACTGATAAAGAACTGACCATTGTGTGACTAGCATACATTGAATAATTCTCATGTAAAATCTGGCTAGTGGCACTAAAGTTATTGCTCCCACCATAGATCCCAAGACCAGATGGGCCGAAACTGTAGTGTTCCAGATTATCTTTTTGACTTGTGACCTTGTCGTTTGGTCCCTCAATAGTGGCAGGGATGCAATGGAACATTTTGTACTGAGAACTGCTCCTAGAAACTCTAGTCTTTGGGTAAATTGTAGATGAAATTTCTCATAGTTTATGGTTATCCCCATACAGCACAAGTCTGGAGAACCTGGTCTTTTGCCAATATGAGTCGATGCCTGGTCAGAACGGATATGAGTCAGTCATCTAGGTATGGGAACACTCGGAATTTATGCAGTCTGAGATGAGCTGCTATTACTGCCATACTTTTCGTAAACACCCTGGTGGCTGTGATGAGTCCGAAGGGCAGCACTCTGAATTGGTAATGACTGGCACCCAGCCAGAAACAAATACCTTCTGGATTGTCTGTTCATCTTTATATGATAGCAGCATCCTGAAGGTCTACTGAGCACATCCAGTCATCCTTGCCCAAAAAAGGGATAATGGACTGAACCGTGACCATCCCAAACTTGGTTCTTTGAACTGACTTGTTTAGTTTGGTGAGATCCAAAATTGGTCTCCAGTCCCCTGTCTTCTTTGGCACTAAAAAAATTGGAGTAAGTTCCAGATTCTATCTCATCTGGAAGGACCTCTTGGATGACTGTTTTCTAGCAGCTTTTGTATTTGAATTGCTGTTTGTTCCCTCTGATTGGGTGGAACAACAGGGAGTTTCCTTGAGATTGGAGGGGAAAGGGAAAAGGGTATTACATATTCTTTGGAAAAAAATCCTCTGCACCAAAGTATCTTTTGTTATAGCCAGGGTCTCTGGTGCAGGAATAATCATGCCCTGATGACTGCCTCCAAAGGTAGGCAATCAGGCCTCCTCTCAGGAGTGCTGGTAGGGATTGTCAAAGAACAAATCTCTGGAACCCTGATTCTATGGCCCACCTCTGCCACGTTGGAGGTGATGACCAATAGAGTTCCCTCCTCTGCCTCTGGGGGAACCTCCTCCACATGTAACCTGGATAGGACCCTGAGAGTTTTTGAACCACATTTTCCAATCACTTTGCTAATTCCTGGAAAAAGTTCATTGAGGTGTTGAAAACTGCATGCCCATTGCAGACAGGGTCTTTCCATCCTTCTCACACCTGAATATGGTGTCCTTTACCTTGGGACCAAATAAGGATGTTCCATCAAAGGGAGCATTGATGAAAGAGGACTTGAAGGGCTTTGCAAAGTCAGAAAGGTGTATCCAGACATGCCTCCTTATGGATATGCCTGAATCCACCACCTTTGAAGTTCTCTCTGCTATGTTCAAGATCAACCTCATGGATGAATTGGATATGGACTAAAGGGTAGTCAGCTGGGAAGTTACAGAGGCCTGAACTTGCACAGAAACAGCAACTGAGAAACAAATCCATCTTTAATCTTGTAAAATGTGCCAAGTAGTTGAGAGACCTCAGAGTAAAGGTGGATGAGGAGTATACACACTTCCAAAATCTGTCCATGGCCCACAAGTCCCTGTTGAGGGTGATGAAAAGTGCAACTTTATGTGGCTAGTTCCTTCTTTGTGGCCACCACAATGACTATGGCATCAACAGGAATCCCTTTAGTCCAAAACTGCCTGTCTCTGGGTGGTGCCATTATCCTGCCTGGGAATAGGTTCTATGGTGTCTGGATCCTTCCACATCCTCTGTGAGATCAAGTTGATGAGCTCATCAGCAGGTGGAGTCACCCAGGAGGTAGAGGATCCAGTACCAAAGGCCTCCAGGAGAACAGATTCATCAGATGTTGAGTTGCTGGCATCCAGCCACCTCTCTGTTTAAGGATTTCTAGGATGTCCCCCAAAGGAGACCTCTTCAGGAGGTGACCATGGGGACCCTTCATCCTCACTGAAATCTGTGTCTTCAATGATGGACTCCTCTGGGGAGTCTAAATGTTTCCTCTTGCAGTTCTTCTTCTTAGAGACCTCTTCAATGGGTTATTCTGGATAAGTATCAGAAGAAAAAAATCAAAATTCCCTGTGGGAAAGCCTGGAGACTTGGTAATGACTGTCCGCATGGAAAGACCTTGTGAGACTCTGAACACTGCGACATCAGGGTTAGTGATCTAGGAACAGAGGGGAATAGATCCGTCAGCCCTGTTGAAGGAGAGAATACTCTCTTCGCAGCCTCAAAGGCAGATAGCCCCAGAGAAGAAGAAGGCCCCTGGATCCGAGAAGGCAACCTTTCGGCTCTTGGTTTCGCCTACTCTGAGGACAACAACCTTGAAGTGGAAGCCGGAGTTGATCTATCCAACGTCGATACCGCAAGGTGCAAGGATGGCTCCAAAAATCTCAGAGTAGACAGCAACGCCTCAAAGCCAACATGGAAGCTTTGGCTCCAAGAACATCAGACCCGAAGATACCAAGATCCTCATACCCGAAGTAGACGGATATGGACGGCTAGGAACTGTAGACTCCAAAACCACTAAGGGATTCAGAGTAGGAAACTGCAAAGAGGGTGTAGTACTGGAAATGACCTCCTGACCTAGAGGGGTAGGAGCCGAAGTGACAACCATCTGCCCCTGTGTCGAGAGAATTTTTCTTACCATTCTTCCCACTTCTTCTTCAGTAAGACTTCTGGAGGAACGAGTCAACAGAAATGAAGGAGATTTCAGTCTTTCCAAAAAGGAGGATGGTACCTGAGAGGGTGCCAGATCCAGAGAGGGCGAATACTTCATCCTAGGTAAAGGGAAAGATTTAGTGAACTAGTTAAAATCGGATCAGAAGATGGGTCTATATTAAATGGTCAAAAAATAATTTAAGCAAATGGGATTTAATATCGGAATGCACTTTATCGAGCTGTTGATAGTGAGACTGCTGTACAGTGAAGATTGGAAAGTTTGCCCTTTCCTCACTGTAGTGCAATCTCAGAGGTGGTATATGTAATTAGCGGGGGGGGGTTGCCCCCCACAAGACAGAGTTCGATGAAGTGCATTTCGATATTAAATCCCATTCGCATAAATTATTTTTTGATCATATAATATAAACACCAGAGGTTGACTGCATCTGATCCAAAGGAATCGAATCAGTTGCTTTTTGTTTCTTCGGATCCAAAGTGATCAGAGCTTATAATTTTTGTTTTCTCAGATCTGAGGTTGAAGTCGGAGCCTTCTGTTTCCATTTTCTTGATGACTCCAAAGCTGATAAAGATGAAGATGCCTTTGGAGTTGCTGCTGAGTGATTTTCTTTTCATTTGGGGAACTTGTCTCCAGAAATGGCCTCTCCAAATGAAGAGGGAAGTAATCTCTTTGGTATCAGTTTATTTTTACATTCTACAAGGGCCCTGAGATTAAAGGCATGGCAAATAGGGCAGTCTTCTTACAAATGCAGAGACCCTAAGCAATAAACACATAAACTATGCACATCTGAGAGAGGAATTTTGTGTCCGCACTTGGAACCCTTCTTAAAACCTGCAGCTCCTTTCTCCGACATGATGACAACTTTAAGGGCAAATCACCAATGAAAGGTCAACAAACAAAAATGACAGGCCAAAAAACAATGACAACTAATGAAAGTCTACAATAGCAGAAAATGCATTTTTTTGAGAAAAAGAGGAAAAGAGAAGAAATACAACAATGGTATAAAAGAACTACAACAATGTAGAAGGAAGAGAGTAACTAATGATAGTAACTAAGAATACCAGACAGGTAATAAAGTGGGCAGGGGAAAAAACAGTATTAAGTAATGAAAGAACAGCTACCGGAAGATAAGATAAAGGGCAAGGATGAAAAAGGCTAATGAGACAATAGACTAATATAAAATTTTTGAAGATAAATAAAGTTTTAAACACTTATTGTAACCCACGCTTGAGAGAACCAAGAACCACATCTTTCGCTGGAAGCGGCAAACGAGATCTGAGGTAACTGGGGTTGGTGCATTGCATTATGGATAAGGGAGAAGCTTGAGGGTTCTAGGTTGTCACAAGCTTCAGCAATGGCAGAGTCAGATCCAAGTGATCAGATCTGAACCCATCAGTTGAGGATAGAATGAAAATTGACAACATCATATTCTTGGGTTTTCCCTATGTACTTTGTTCTCTAATTCTATTATTTTTGAAGCATCTCTTCTTCATATTCAGCCAGCCTTTTCTTTATTTTGACCTCTGATTTTTGTACTTTTACCACCTCATCTGAATATCTGTTTAAAACTTTTTCCATTTTTTCCATCCTTTTGTTGTTTCAGTTGATATACTCTATTAGTGTTTTGTTTATTTTAATCAAGTCTGTGCAGCTCTCTTATACTTTCCTCAAGGTTACTGGAAGTCACGTCTGGAGCTTAGAATGCTTTTTGCTGAAGAGCTGCAGTACTTTTCCCAGTCAGTGTTTTTCCTCACTTTTGTAACTGATTTTCCTTCAAGTGCTCTGTATTTCTTTTTTCCTGGCATACAGGCAGTGCACTTGCTAGCCAGTTACTGAAATTTACCCAGAAATATAAATCCACTGTTTTTCTCTACTTAGTTTCTGTTTTCACAATGGGAGAGCTAGAATTAAGCTGTTACTGGATGTGCAGCCATCTCGGAAGTCCCCCAAAGTCTCATATTTTGGTCACTATCTAAAGCCTGTGGCTATAGGTAGGGGATTAGAATACAGACTGATAATCATATAACTCAGCTCTCAACTCACTACCAACTCACTACCACAATCCAGTACAACATCTGCAGTACTTTTGCCAATGTACCAATCTTCAGGCTAAGTTCATGATCCTCTTTAATTCCCATTCATCTCGTGAGCAAGACACCACGGTAGATGCTTAAAATATTGTTTCTAATTCAACTCTGGATAGCACCTTATGGGTTTCTAACAGAAACCGATTTCCTCTGATTTAGAAGTGCTGATTTTTATTTCGGCTGGAATCTGAACTGCAAATTTATTCCAGTGCATACCAGAAATAATTACTTGAGGACAAAAGGGCATTATCTGCAAACAAGTATGCAACACTCTCAAACATCAGAGTCAGTCACCAGTTCTGCCTCAGAAACTTAGGTTCTTGACCTGTGATAGCTGTGGGGTCCAGGAACCTTTTCTTAGTTTTGTCTGAGCGGTCTTTGGTTTTCTTTTCCTTAGACTTTTCTTTTGCTCTGCCTCTGTCTTTTTATCGCTCTCTCTCTTCTGACCTTACTCTTTCCCCGTCTCTATTTCTGTCACAGGAAGGAGAAGTAGAGGGTGCCTTCAGGTCCAAAGGGCAGGATTCATGATGGCTTGCACGGAGTCTAAGAGTCGTGTAAGACTCCATGCAGCCATAGCGATCCAGGAACAGCCCGAAATACCATGTAAGAGACCAGCTAAATAGTCTCTTACACGGGCAGGGCGTGGATATGCTAATTACCTCACTTGCAGCCAAAAGGCATGCGAATGAGGCAGATTAGTGATCCACGAAGCTGAAACCAGCCCGTATAAGAGTCGTGTTAGGTGCAGAAATGTACTCAGTTGACAACTGAGTACGTTTCTGCAAATACCACAATGAAGCCATGTCAGCTCCAAATAAAGTGTGCATATGTGTCAGGCAGCATGCCAATGGCCAAATATGTGGCCATTGGCACGGTAACCCGATGTAAACATGAAAAAAATTTTTTTTTCCGCGATCGGCGATGTCTAAACACAGTGCAGCCCCGCGCAAACGGGCTGCACTATATAAAACATAAAAATAAAGGTTTTAAACCCACAAATGTGGGTTTTATGCAATGCATGGATTTACAATGCAGGGACTAGCAGACCGAAAACAACATGGCCACCATTTAGTGGTTGCTAAGGGGGGAAGCTGAGTGTAAGACACGTAACTAAGCATTAGTAGGCAATCCTGTGTAAATGAGTGGTAGGATAGTGAATCTCACTGTCACATAGCAAATGAGTACATTCCGTGTAGTGTAAGAGTTAGATAAGGGGGAGTAACAGAGTAGGAGATAGGTGACATCACAGGGGGGAATGTTAGAAAGAAATCAAGCTCATTGGAGCAAAGTGGTATGTGAAAGATGTCAGTCACACAGCATAGAAAGAGGAGTGTCAACAGATAAGCATGGGAAAGTCAAGAAATGGAAGGTGTACACTGCGGCTAACACCAAAGTTTCTTGCTGTGCGTGCATGCGCATGTGTGCGCGCTGGGAGGCGCGAGTAAGACAGAGTGCGCGCGTGTAAGGCAGAGTAAGCATGTAAGACCCTGTTTAAAGATCTGTAAACCTGTTTGCGCTGGTGTGCGCGCGTTATAACCCGACTAAGCAGATTCTTGTCCGTGTAAGCATGTGTGCGCACGTGGTAGCCACTGTGAGCGTGTTTTGGCTGGTATGCATGCTGCTCCCCCCTGAGGAAAGAGAGAGGAAAAAGGAAGCAGAAGAAATAGTAGGAAGCTAGCAGGGAGTACTGGTAGAGCTAGCAGGTGAAAACAATTAGAAGCAGGCAATTATACAGGCAGAATACTAGCCCAGCCCAGCACTTAAAACACTGCAAACAGCATTGCAGTATGTTTCTCTCAAGAGGCACTGCAAGACAGGATTAAGCTATTAGACGTGAAAACTGAAAAAGCTGCACTCAGACCAAACATGCTAGGGGCTGCCATAGCTGTTATAAGGAGACATAGGAGACTTGCTGAGGGTGGTGACAATGCAAATGCTGCCAGACAACCCACAGTGAGGAGAAGGAGAAGAGTGTACAGGCCCAGGGTCACCTACCAGGGGTTACATGAGCTGGAGATAATGGAGCACTATAGAGTGGACAGAGACCTCTTGCAGCAAATTGTTGAGCTGTGCAGGCCATGCCTCACACACAGAACCAACAGAGGGGAACCCATCCCAGTGGAAACCAAGGTATGTGTTGGCCTAAGAATACTAGCAACAGGTACCTTCCAGAGACCAACTGGTGAAATGATGGGGATCTCACAGGCATCAGCATCCAGGGTACTGCACCAGTTCCTGGATGCCATGTCGGCACATGTCGGAGATCATGTATATTTCCCCAATTCCCATGAGGCATTGGCCAGCAATATGCGACTCTTCCAGCAAATAGCGGAATACCCTGAGGTAGTGGGTGCAATAGACTGCACGCATATATGCATCAAGGCACCAGCTGGTGAGCGGGGTAGGGCCTACATTAACCGCAAGGGCTTCCCCTCCATCAACTGCCAGGTCATGTGTGATGCCTAGGGCATAATAATGAATGTGTGTGCTGGCTGCCCTGGAAGCTACCATGATTCCCATATCTGGCATCTGACGCAGCTGTACCAGACATTTGCCAATGGGGACATCCCACATGGTCACTTAGTGGGGGATGCTGGATATGCACTGGAGCCGTGGCTGATGACACCCATCAGAAAAGCACACACACCTGAACAAGAACGCCATAATGAGGCACACGCACCAACACGAAATGTAATAGAGTGTGTTTGGGCTGCTCAAGTCACGGTTCCGGTGCCTGGGCACATCTGGTGGGGCTTGCAGTACTCACCAACTACAAGTACCCAAATTGTCATGGTATGTGCTATGCTACATAATATGATACTGTGAAAACAGCTGCAGCAGGACCAGCATAGGGCCGGGACAAACAGCCCCCCACCATTGCCAAGGCCATCACAGGCAGAGCGTGACTCGGAGGAGGAACAACCTGAGCCTGCCGCAGTAGGCAGAAGGAGGCGTGCCCAGTATGCCCTGGCCTTGGCAAAGAGGCAACACATAGCACATACACTGGCTCAGTAGGAACCCTGGGAATTACAACCCTCTCTGACTCACTCATATAGTAAAAGGGACGCCTAACATGACACAACCTGCTTTCAAACATGTACAGGGAGTGTAGTATGTGCATCCGACATAGGCAGCCCTGCAGCACCACCTGAGGCATGATTGCCATGTGTTAAGCAATGTAACACCATCTAGTATATACAAACATGATGACACTGCCTAACATCTCACCCTCACCAAGCATGATGCCACACTATGAAGACAACAAGATCAAGTACAATAATTGGCTGAAGTATTGCTGTTAGTCAAAGGGGAACAAATGGCCGACAGCCTGGGATGACATGCCGAGCAAGACATGATGCTCCACCTGATAGGGATGGCACGCACCCAGCACACCTGGCTGTGTGGATACTGGCAAAGGCTGTTGTCACTCCCACTGTGCCTTGAATAGGTAAGGCTGGAAACACAAACCCACCACCATAGGTAGCACAAGGGATAACAACCTGGACGTAAAGCTACCCAATGCCAGAAGTCTAAACTGCAAGATGCATGCAGACCAAACCCACATCAGCATGGAGAATGGTAATATCTGTTCTGTAACAGAAACCTGGGTCAAGGCTCAGAAGAGCACCCTAATACTACCAGGTTATGCCTTATACCATGCTTTACAGCCCCAAAACATGGAACAAACTACAATAGGAGTGTGGCTATCCACACCCCCAGGTTGGTACCACAGCAAGAAGCAGCATGGACTATCCACGGGCAAGTAACAGTGGCTCAAACTGCGTCCCAGTTTGCAGCCTGCTACAGACCACCCTCCCAAACCCAGGAACCCCAGTCAGCCTTCCTGAAGACACTGCAGAGTATGAATGTCTCACCAAATACCAAACAAGGCACACACAAAGTATGACATAGGTGGTAATCCATTATGTACGGAAGAAGTAATCAGGGACCTAGGGACACAAGTGGACAGTAACCCGTCATGTGACACTCCCATTGCCAAGGTGGCCAGGAAGACCTGCTATATTGCCCACCTTAACATGAAAGGGTGCACATGTATATCAAGAGAGGTCACTGTGCCCCCATACTCTTCTCTTATCAGGCCCATACTTGAGAACAATGCCCCATTTTGGATGTACCTTACCTGACACCTGCAGCAGTTAGAAAGACCCCAAACGTACCACACCAAGAGGATAAAGGGTCCAAACATTTGTCATCTGCTGCCTGGCTGAAGAAACCACAGCCCAATTCACATGCATACTGCCCAGTCAGAGGCGATGTATGCCTGATGTACAAGGCCATGTCCAATCCAGAATGAATGGACATGCTCCACTGCAGAAACTCCAAATCCAGCAGAGACACCACAGTGAGATATCTGAACCTCAACACATAGATAAATAGGACGTGCTGGAGGGACAAATTCATAACCCAGAGGCTCCTTACACTCTGGAACAGAATCCCAGTCCATGATAGGCTAAGCTCCACATTCATATTCAACAAGAGAAATCCGGTCAAGTGCATGGGAGATAGTAGGTGTACACTGGGTGCCATCTCTGTGTCACATCTAGTAAAGTAAACCCTAAATGGGCATAATATGCACATTGCAAGGGGTGTCGAAACCACACAGTCTGTCTAGGCTCAAACATGGCCAGGGCAGATAGCTTAGCATGAACCTATGACGATACAAATTGTGCAGGATACAAAGGATAATCACACAGCTGTTCTAACTGATGGTAGGAACCATGGTGATAATCCACAGATATGCTCTGCATTACTCAAATATTACAACAATACACCAAACCCACACACATTGCCAACATCCAACCTAACAGATTCTTTGCAACTCCCCACCAGCACCAAACTGCCAAATATCTATCCCAGCAGAGTGCTGGCCCCCTGACATTGCAGATGCTGAGGTAACAGCCAGCATCTACAAAGCAAACCACACAGCATCAATGGTACCAGATGGTGTCCTGGGTTGTGTCCAACAAGAACTGTAAGAAGAATGGAACACCAAATAGCACTACTGCTCACTCTCAGTCTTACCACAGGATATGTACCCAAAGAGCAGTGTACAGCAACAGTGGTCCCTCACCACAAAGGGGGTGCCTGAATGGATACTGCAAACTATCACCCCTCAACCCTGACTATCTTGGTCAGCAAAGTAATGGAGAGGATGATCATGAACCCTAGGAATAACGAGATTGGGAACCTACAGACATTGGACCCTACCCAGTGTGGCTTTCATAGGGCAGATCCTGCCCCTTAAACATGTCTGACTCATGTGAAACACGCACCAAGGCCATTGATGAGGGGAATGTGGTTCACACAGCCTATCTGGACCTTGCTAAACCCTTCCATACAATACCCCAGTTGTTCAGTACAGATAAGCTCCCCAGCCTAACTATAAACCCCTATCCAAGTAGATGGGTTGCAAACCAGCTCAAGGACAGAACTGACCTAGTCAAAAATGCTGCAGCCATGTCAGACTACAAACCAGGTACAACTGGCATCCCACAAGGCACGGTCCTGGGACCTCTCTTGTATGGTATATATGTCACATAGGTACAGGCCAACATGGAAGGACTGTGTCTGAACAGGTTCGCAGATGACTACAAACTGCCCACCATATCAGACCCTCCAGCTGACACAAGCATCCTACAAAAGGCACACATAGAAACAGACTATGTTGGTAAAACCAACCGCCCTTTGCGTGACAGAATGACAGAGCATGTATACCATATTAGGAAAGGTACACAAAGTAATGCACTAGCAAAACATGTTATTCTGTTTGGAGAAGGACACACCTTCTCTTTTAAGGTTTTAGAAGTAATAACACCAAATAAGAGGGGAGGTGATGTTCTAAATTACACTGAGAGTAGGGAATGTGAATGGATAGTCTTATTAAGAGGTGATCATGGATCAGGCCTTAATGAACGAGCTTCAATAAAACCTAAGTTGAAACAACGTAGGAATATAAAGTGAACGAAAATATTAGTTTTTATTTATTGTCATAAAAAACATTAGTTTTTTATTATTATGTGCATTCATGATTTGAGTATGTATGCATGTATTTTTATATGTATGTTTGATTTTATGCAGGTTTTTTTTACACGTATATCTATGCAGTTTTATATTTATTTATTCATATATCTGTTTACATGAGAATATGTTTTTATATTTATGACAATATTATTCTTGTGATAATATAGCTTTAAGAAGTTGACCAAACTTCTCACAAGATAGGTTGATTGATTAATTAAAGCAGCTCTTATATTTTGGTTTGCGCTGCTCTAGTCATAGATCTGATGAAGCTCATGTAGTGAAAGCGCTTATCTGTTCTTTAATAATAAAATTTGATGTTCTATATGGGTATATTTGTCGTTGTTTGGATGTACTAGAAATCACCTTTGCCTTATTTTCAACATAGTTAGTTCTGTGTTTTGGGGCTGTCAAGCATGGTATGAAGTGTGACCTTGTAGTGCTAGGGTGCTCTTGTGAGTCTTGAACCTGTTGTGTATTACTGCACAGATACCAACATCTTCAAGCATCCTCATTGCAGAGTCGAGTGTGGACAGCATGCAACTTGCAGTTTACATGTCCATCATTGAGTATCAATAGTTACATTTTCTTATCCCCTGTGCTACCTATGTAGGTGGCCTTCTGTTGACAGCCTCACCACCAGTATGCAAAGATGTGCAGACATTATTCTATGGTAATTACTATGGGTGTACAAAACAATACAATGACAATCATACTGTTACTGCATCAGGCATGCTGGGATATACCCACAATGATATCATTACACTGTACTGTTGACAACATGATACTATTACTACACTTCTATGTAGTCACCCTGTGCATCAGCACCATGTTAACCTGTTCCTGCACCGATGTTACAGATTGCAGGAGGTGGCACAGTTTCATCATATGCACAGGGTGTGTACTTGGTATGCCTGAGTCTGCCACTGATACAACCAATTGACATGTATGTGTGTGTGTGTGTGTTGGTGAGGGACAGCAGTACAAGATGGGGCAATGTTGATGCAGTGTGTGCGTGTATGCGGTAGCCCTAGGTGTTATCAATTCACATGTGTGTATGCATGCATACAGTTCCACCTCATGACTGCCATATACAGGTGTTTGTGGACAGCCACAGACTGTACCTGCCAGGTCATACAGATCACTGTCTCTGGCCACGGACATGGTACCTGTGCCTGGCAGGGGTGCTACGGACCGTATCAGGTACTAAGCCAGACTGGGTACTGTCATCAGAAGCAGGTGGTTGGTGACTGGAGACAGGTCCCTGTTGGGACTGTCCAGAGCCACGTGCACGTGGTCTCCTGGGGCGGTCTGATGACAGCACAGACCCAGCATTGCTGGGGCTGCTGCTGGCACTATGGGAGTGGCCGCGGGCCTGTTGTCGTCCGCGACGACTGCCAGCTGCTGCTGTTGCTGGCATACGCCCACGTCAATGCCTTAACCGTCCACCATTGCCCTGGCTCATGGACATGTAGTTGTGGAACAGATATAATGTGTCCCCCCAACGTCCGTCAATGACCTCGGTGAAATTATGGATGGCAGCCGCAACATCACGCATACTGTCATTCATAGCTGTGCAACATGCTCTCAGCTCCCTCAGACCCTGTCTGGTGTACCGTTCCATACGTGACTGTGCCTGCACTACAGCCCGAAACATAGCTGAGGTTGAAAGACCTCTGTGGGCACGTCTGACAGGGGCAGTACACCCACGGATGCTCCCACGAGAACCCCTGGACATCTGCCTGTGTGGTACCATGTCAGGACCCTGGCCATGGCTGCTGTGTGGGGATGCATGTGCCACCGATACCACATTACCCTGGTCAATGCCCACTGTATCCTGTCCATCACCTAGGGACACTGGTGACAAAGGATGTATTGGCAGGATGACTGTGCGCATTGATGGGGTTGACAGCTGTGTACTGTCAATTGGCTAACCAACGACGGACCCTGGCACACCTCCCTGTGCCATTACACAGGTATCATCATTATCACTATCCACAGCAGCTGATTCAGGTTCCCTGCTGCACAACACCAGAGCAGCACCAGAACCTGTGGGAGTAAGACAGGAAACACAGTTTACAATTTGTACACAATGTCACCACTGATACACACAGGCACACAGGTGCACATGCACACAGGTGCACATGCACACAGGCACACATGCACACTCCTCAGTATATGAGATATCAACACACAGACACAAACACACCTGCAATCAAACACATAGCACTACTGCTTCAGCCTATTATTATTATTAGTATCAAGAGTATTGAAGATATTGTTATTACACACTCACCAACATGGATAGGCTGCCTTGCTGTTACACCAGAGGGACCTGCAGAAATGAGACATTTACTGTCAGTGGGCACAACTGTGCCATTGATACTGTAAGTATGATACAGTTCAGTAGTACAACAGTTGGCTTCCACAGGTCTACTGCTGATATTGAGAATATCACTCTTGCAAAATAATTACCAAGATAACAGCTACAAACCAAGGACACACCTCACACATGCAGAAACTACCAGTGTACAGAACAGTCAACTATACTTATAGCATGTTACCTGCACGCTCCGAGTCCTGCTGCTGGGTGGCTCCAGCCTCCATCATTACGCATGTATGCTGCTGCTGTTGTTGCTGTTGGGCTGGAGCCACAACACTTAGGAGTAGTCCCTCCAGTCTGGTGAGGGGGGGATGTATAGCCACCCCACCACCTGTGGCAAGCTGTTGCCTGTGGATATCTGATGCACGCTGATGGACATTTCTAATTAAATCAATGCAGTGATGGCGTACCTGCTCATATGTCCGGTTATGCGTGCCTATGTCATTTACCCGACGGACCAGGTCTTGCCACAGTGCAGCCCTCTCCTGCTGGTTCTGGCTGGTGCGGGAAAAGAGTATTGCGAAATCCCGCACCAGGCTCTGGTGTATCTCCTCATCCTCCGCAGTGGAGTAGGTAGGGTTTCGCTGGTGAACCATAGCCCTGAAAAGGAAAAGAAAAATATGTCAGCAATATATGTCAGCAAAATATGGCACACATAATACACATAATACTCGACTGTAGTGATATAACTTAACTCCCATATATAGCATCTGTCTGTCTATTGGGGGATACACATGTAAATGACCAGATATCAGTGCTCAGCCGACAACTGTGCAACAGTACCTGGCACACTCCATACGACAGACTAGTATACTCCAGCAGTCAGCACACTGGTTCAGGTCCAATGCACAACCTCATTTTGGGGGTTTGTATCAAGGTACTGTATGGGGAACATTATCAACCCATGCACTGCATGCAATGCACGTATTCCACTGTTAATGCACACTACTCTTACTTGCCATAACCCTACCTACACCGCAGTCACATACAGGGTAACACAGCACAACATATGGCAATGTAGTATGTTTGGATCGCAATACCTCACACATCTGTCTCTGGCCTCACACCATGGACACACACTAGCATGACAGACAGTCATGGTGAGCAATCACACCATTATATAACATGCACCCAGTCACTGGCACACTCATTCCACCTCACATAGTTGGTTTGCAATGGGTTTGTGGGTGTGCATCGTGTCTTAGGTAGGTAGTATGCTATTGGCCCTGGGCCTACAGCAGCATACTGTTATGCTACCCTGCCCCTTGGCACACATGTGATGTGATCGTACCTGCTCCTGTCAAACAGTTACACAGGGTGACTCATATGGCATATTACCTATCTGCATAACATTCAGCAGGGGTATGTCTGACATCTACTCAAGGGGAGCCTTGATTCTTAATGCTGTGTGGTTTACTCCAGGGTATGTCTTATCTGTAGGTAGGAACCTGTACCTCCACCATGTGCTCTTTACTGCAGTGACAAGGACGACAGACATAGGTCATTTGTGTTGTGGATGTTGTGAGGTGTTACCATGGTTGTTGGACAACTGTCATGGGTGTGACTTAACTATGTATATCCAGCAGTGGTAACCTCTATGTAGGTAGTATGGGTGCGCTCTGTGGTCTTGTCAGTCACTCTGCATAGGTAATGTGTTTGAGTGCATTGTCACAATTTCTTACATATGACTGTGTCCTTCTCCATATCTGTAGCTGTCATGGGAGGTACATACCGTGTAGGACATTGTGGGGTGCAGAGGGGTACAGTGACCTACATGTCCATAGCTGACACACCATGTCTGCTGGCACATACCATGTACAGGTATTACAGGACTAGTGTGCCACTGTGAATATCAATGGGGAGCCTATTGTACACCTGTTGCCCCTGTTCCCCCCTGATACATGCAGTGGTGGGCAGGCAAGCACATATGTGGTGGTTACTGGTATATGTGTTTTGGAATGGGGTATGATACTCCAGTATCCATACTGGTGTTCACTCCATGCCTTTGTCACCAGGCACCTGTTGCAATACATCTGCACACATGTGCCTCATTCAGTATATATATATATATATATATATATATATATATATATATATATGTGTGTATGTATGTATATATATGTATATATATATATATATATATATATATATATATATATATATATATCTAGATATAGATAATAATATATATATATCTAGATATAGATAATAATATATATATATATATATATATATATATAGATATGTAGAGCGAGGGGGAGAGAGAGACAGGGAGAGAGAGGGGGGGGTGGGACAGAGAGAGAGAGAGATAGTCATATACAGACATATCTGTAGACAGTCAGATCTGTCTGTATATGTATATGTATCTACATATATCTATATATGTATGTGTGTATTACATATATATGTATGTACATATTCTAACTATCTATATATGTCTATGTGTTTCTACATCCCTCTCTATCTATGTATACATATATTCAGATTATATATATATATATATATATACATACATATCTCAATATACATACGTATACATATGATATATATATATATATATATATATATATATATATATACACCTTTTTATTTACACATATGTATACACACACTAACGTACTGATAAACATCCATTACTGTACAACCTACATTGTACATTTCACTACAACCTACATTGATATCTGCACATAGTTACCTTCACATACATATGTATGTACACCCTTCGGTGACAGTTGCAGTATGTCCCCTGCCCTATGCACATCTTCATATACATGATACAGACCAATAACACATATGGAGGGTTCACAGTATGTAGACTATTATATTATTACTTTACATTACCTGTGTTTGTTACAGCTGTTTGCGTTGGCTTTGTGATAGTTGGCCTGCTGCTGCTTCTCTTGCCAGCTTCAGTTTGGCTTGGCAGTGTCAGGTTGTGATGACAACTTGTTTGTTTTGTTGTTTTAAATTTTCTTTCTTTTCTCTCTCTCTCTCTCTCTGTCTGTACCTCCAGAGGGTGCAATGAAAGTATTGCATGTGTGGACTGGGAGTACAGGATGCTTTTGTAGGTATCTGCACATGTCCATGTGATGGCCTCTGCACCAATTGTTAGCCAGCATTTACTTATTGCATGCAACCTGTTGTGTAGTGATTGCAGTTCTCACTGTGATTTCAGGACAGTGCTATAAAAAGGTTTGTTAGGTAGGCGTAGCCCTTTCAGATTATCAGGGTGGGGACTATGCTGGTATGCTGTGGACACTGTTCTGTGAGTGTAACGGTTGGTATGTGTCTCATATTTCAGGCTGTGTTGTAGACACTGCAATGCATGTTGTACTGTAACCTGAGCATTCCTTCCTCCAGTTTCCTCTTCTCAGTGTGTTTGTAAACTGACAGCTAAGACTAGTAATACTGTGTATATGGGTGTGTGTGCTTTCCTGTGGGACTTGTGGTGCAGCTGGTATATAGCAGTGGCTCTTGCAATTTGTTGCTATGGCTTCAATATTTGCCCTTTACATTCACTCCTTGTATGTCTGCTAGGTGTCTTTACTGTAATGTGTTGCTATGGCTTTCTTATTTTCCATTTACATTCACAGCTTGTAATGCTTGCTACATCTGTTTGAGCAGCAATTCCCTATGTGTTTGTTGTGGTAGGGTGGTACTGCATGCAGTGTGGTCTGGCCATGGTGTGGGCCTTGACACCTAGAAGGGCATTTGATTATGCTGCTGAGCAGGCCTCAGATACTCTCAGGTGCATCTTTTATCAGCCTCATGGAATGGTACATATCAGTGGGATACACCCATGAAATTTTCTGATATTCTGCAGTTGTGACTGTGGGTTATTTTGAACATATGTATTACTACACCATTTGTGATGTGCAAGTGGTGCATACTTTCAGTAATTCATAGTTACCATTGCATGTGTTGTAACACCTTTCTGCCTACTGTTAGTAAATTTCACAGGGAGTCAGTGGGGCACAGTTAACATTTGTTTTCAAATCAGGGACATCGCTGTAACTCAGTCACAGTTGCTATGTCTGGGCTCTTAACTATTAAACTATGGCAGTGTTTATCCTGCTCTGAGTATGTGTATGGCTTACAAGGTGCTACTATGACTTTATTGCCTACTAGCTACCAACTAGCATGACTGTTTCTCTTCACACAGTAATATTTTACAAATCCACTAGATTTCACAGTAAATATACATGACATGCTTTGTGTACTAGACTTCCTATATTCCCTTTACATTCATTCCTACTATTTCATGATATATTTCTTTTAGCACAATGTTCTTGTATATCAGTCATGGCTTAGTGGTAAGTCATGCAGACTAGTGTTTCCAAGGTCCTGGGTTCGAGACTGACAGAGGAATTTTATTTTGCTGCTGAGCAGACTACAGGCCTTGTCATTCAGAGTGACTAAGGCACTTTTAAGCACTTGTAAGCTGGTTAGCGCTGGTTTGCACGGAGCTCACAAATGCGCACTGTCGCTTAGCTTCGCGCACACACGCTTAGCTAAGCACACACAAGCGCACACCCGCTTACAACTGCTTAAAAGTGCTTACTCTCGCGCACACCTGCACTAATTTCTTTGTAAGAAAAGAAAATGGGGAGATAGGAAAGTGGTGAAAAAGGGGGCACAAAGAGGGTAGGACAGTAGGAAAACAAGCTCGGGATTTGCAGGAAGGATGTAGGAAAGGCCCATAGCTGCCAATTTCTTTATCAGCAACAGCTGTGCATATGTGTGTAATTTGGTGTGAAATTTGAAACCTTCCACCCCTGAGAGAGGGGTGAGGACAACAATATTTGTTGTACAGCCAATTGTAATTGCCAGTTTACATGTCCAGCAGACATGTCTGCGAAATGGGCAGCTATGTATGGGGCATAATTTTTTTGCAGGAACAGAGTGCCCTTTTTTTTTTTTTTCAGGTGAGAGTGGAATGTCAGGTACGGGAAGTAGGTATAGTTGGGGAGGTAGGTAGGGGAGGTTAACAGACAAGACAAACAAGACGCATACAGGGGTGGTGTATGACACATGTGGGGGGGAAACACAATTGACGGGGACGGATGTTTGGATATCTCGAGCCCATGAGCCCACAGATGGCAACAGTGGAACTGAGATCCCCACCCATGGGCAGTTGCCACTGTGCCTTCACTGCCCAGGACGGGGCTGTGCTGGGGGCTGTGTAGGATGGGCAGCAGGCACGCCCGTGAGTTGTGCCACCCGTGCCTCAAGCTGGCGTAGGGGCTCAAGCACAGAATGCCTGATCTCCCTAAGCACCACAGTCCGGACACTACGGAGGGTGAGTGGACAGTCTCCTCCAGCCTCGCTTGCAGAGGGGGGATGAGCCCCATCCCCTGCAGCGCTTCCACCCGAAGATGGCACAGGGCCACCAGAGGAGGGTCCGGCCTGGGCACCAGGGCCAGGTGCACTCGCCAGCTGAGGTGGGAGAGGTGGGTCCGCTGGAACCCGCCTTCCCTGTCGTCCTATGTTCTGCAATATTTTATGACAGTTTGGGTTAGTAACAAACAATCCATTCACAATTAGTTGTAACAGCATGCATTAGTATTCCCATTAATCAAACACCCATAATTTAAAGACATTGAACAGCAAGCATAACACATGCATAATTTGAACAACAGTACACAATCCAACAGCATGCAGGGTTGATTGATGGCAACAGGCCATCAGGTTTGGATGTATAAACAGGGCACATGCATCAACGTACATGCAAATATGTATGAACCAACAGGACAAATGTCCAGGGGAATTAATTGTGAATACACATACCCATTTCATGTGGAATGGATTATTTGTGGTTATAGGGTAGGGTGAAGAAATATTTCATTAACAACTTCAAATACCTAAACATATGCTGTACATTTCTACTAGCTGCAGATATATACACCCTACAGGTCTGACTACAGTTTCCTATGTGTAAACTTAGGCATGTTGGTGTTGGGAATGTTACTGCTACATTAATATACATTGCATTTTTTATTCATACACGTTCATATCTGGCTCTGTTCAGCTACAGCATCCTGCTACATTTGATTTATATGGCTCTAGACAACTGTGGATGTTTGGTATTTCATAGAACCATACCATCTGCATATTGCAAAGGTACAGCAACATATCCAACTAGTGGACAGACATTCCAGCTTCAGTACTTTATTGCACACATTTCACTCTTTGGTTGTGCCTGTCACATTCATTTCATTCTGTACTGACTGCAGTATACTTTATTCAGGAGTTATTACAACTTTCTTGGTGGATTCATACCTCTTTCTCACACTCTCACTTGTTTTATTTTTACAATTCAGGATGGTACTTAATTCTAGGCTTTATTGACATGTTTTACTTGGTTACAACAATCCTTTCCAACAGTCTCACTTGTGTCATGTTTCAGATTTTAAACTGGGATATATTTCACACATGTGTTGTACTCAGCTTGTGTAGTTGTAAGTTACAGCCTGCTGCAGGTTATGTACTATTACATTACAGGTGGAACATCTTTATTTCAGACTTGTTTCATTTTTATTTTTGGATTACAGGCTGCATCACACTTATGTAATCGCATAGTACTAGCAGAATCTCTCTTACACTGTTACTTGAACTTTTTATTAATAAGTGACTACACAGCACTCTTGTGCAAGCTGTCATACTTATATTTTTTAACAGTTGCAGGGAGAGAATTACTAACCTGTCTGGTGGCGCAACCGCACAAGCCTATCGGCATAGGCACGACGATTCATGGAACGGACACCTGCAGCTGTAATATAAATGAAGTAATATTGGAATACACATCTCCATAATATCAGCTAGGTTAATTTCTTACATAAATAATTACAAGTAACTTACTCAGTAGTGGGGCATTGGGCATTTGCCGGGCCTCCTGGATCCAACGGTTCAGTTGGTCCTGCTTCCGTCTCTTCAGGTCTGCATGGTGGTGACGGACCTGTTCACCAGTCCTTGGTATTCTTGTGGCACTGGTGAGATCATGTGCCAACCGGTCCCACTCCTCAGCCTTGTATGCTCCCCACAGGACCTGCCCTGTATGAGTTGGGCCTCATGATCATGGACGAGGAGCCAAACCATATATTTGGACTCCTCAACACCCCACCTCTGTGCTCGGAAGCAACTACCCTCTCCTACACCTGCCATCCTGACTGCAAATCGATTCCACAATCAGTTATGCTGTGTATTCCCACCTATGGGGCTTATATATGCTGTTTTTCCCGCACTTATCTGTGATCGGCTATTTTGGAAATGTATCAGCTTCACAAAACCTGCTTTGTCATGCTTCTCTTTCCATTCATTCCTATATATATGCTAATACTGCATTTCTAAGAGCAACTGTCATGGCTTAGTAGTTCAGTACTTTGACTATGGTGCATGGTATCCTGAGTTCGAGCCTGGCCATTGCTTTTTTTATTTTATGACTGTCTACACAGGCTAGGAGGTGTGTCTGTGTAAAGGCAGTTTTGATACAGCTTGCTCAACGTTGCCCGCTGGTTAGCTTGTTGGTGCGGTGCGCAGCTCCGCGCAAACGGGTTACGCTGGTTTACGCGTCATTTGGCTGTCAGCACACATATTACGCTCAGCTCAGCTATGGGCACACAGTTTCAGCGTGTTACAATGCTGCTCAACCCCGGGCACTCATTTTACACCTGTTAAACCACTGCTCACCTACGGGCAGATATACTCAGCTTGTTAGAGCGTAGCTCAGCTATAGGCACTTGTGACATTTTTTTTTTTATTATCTCACATTTCTTCAAAATACATGGCCCATTTCATTACATTTTACATAAAATATAATTATATATATGTACATATATGTCAGGGAATTGTTTCGTGCTTATTTCACTAGAGTTAAAAATTGATGTTGTTGGGGCTCGAACAGTGACTGCCTCCTCTTCAGCCGACGTCTCTACTGCTACGCTATTGCTTCTTGGCTTACTTTGCATATTTAGATCTTATATGCTTTTCCGCTGACTGCTAACTGTGACTAAGCGACTGGCACGCCCGTGCAAACGAGCACAATTATGGGCAAACATCTTTAAAACTTATAAAAAAATATATAACATGTTTATTTTTACATTTTATGTTTACAGTCTGTGGGGGAATGTGTTGTGTTGTGTTTGTTGACATTTACGCGGACTCTCTCGTGGGGGTTTACTTTCGGGACTGTTACTCTTCTGGGGGCGTGTCTGTTTGCAGGACACGCCCCCCTACTTTCTTACACGGACCGTGTTAGCCTTGGGTGTGAGTCAGCATGCCCTCAGGAATATGCATGGCATGCTGACGTCACACCGTTTAACTGCAGCTTCCATGTAAGACTTGTAACTCTTACACGGAGGCTTCGTGAATCCTGCCCAAAGACATTTTGGTCCCTACCTGAGGGGGAAGAAGCCCTTTCAAAATGTGTTTCTCCTTTCTTCCTTGGAGGGCCTTGGTGCCAACTGCAGCAAAAATTGGGCAAGAATCCTGCAAGTACGAAGGTCCCAAACAGTAAACATACTGCAAGTGTGGGTCTTGAGGTGGAATTTTATACCTACCAGAGGAACACTTCTTGAAGCCTGTAACTTTTCCAACATTAGAAGTTGAAAATTGCACTATATATGGTCAAAGAAGAAATCTAATACTATCTGAGCTATATAGCTATTCTAATAATTTTAAGTTAATCTAAATGATCTTAGTATGTAAAACTAATCCTAAGAACACAAACTCACACACACACACACACACACACACACACACACACACACACACACACACACACACACACACACACACACACACACACAAACACACAGTAAAAAACTTAAAAAAAACCCACACTAATCCAATATTTTATTATTAGAAAAAAATTAGCACTACTAAATCCTAATAACTATACTAAATATTTGAAAAAGGGAGGAAACCAGCTTTATTTTTTTTGCGAAATAGAATGGAGCTCTTGGTTCATACGTCTGGTTAGGTATTGGCAAATGAGACCTGAGGTAATTTAGGAAGGAGACAAGAACTGTATGCTCTCACGGAACCTCAGACTATGTTGGAGATGCCTTACTCTGTTAAGAGATTCCTGACACTTTGAAAAATATTTTGCAGTAATCTAAATAATGAATAAAAATGAGAATACCTTGCAGTCTGCAGTAGGCTGTCACAGGAACTAGATACCTTGTGAATTCTTCTGGAGCAGTGCATAGACTAAATGGTGATGCAGATAACTGATAATGTGATCTAGACAAAGAAAACATAAAAAAAGCCTGAAATTTGGGTCTACAGGAATGTGATGATATGCATCTTTTAAATTTAAGGTTAACAGAAAACCTAAATGGGGAATAAGGAGTAACAAAATTCTGAAAGGACAATATTTTAAACTTGGGCACTATCACAACCAGGATGAGAAAGGAAAGATCCAGAACTGGTCCTCAAGAATCTTCTCTCTTTGGCACCAGAAACATTCTTGAATAAAACTGAGGAGGAGGGACGATTTCTATCCCCCCTCAGTCAGCAGATGCTGAATGACAGCAGGGGAAAATGAGGAGTTTGGTCTGTCAGATGGGGGAAGGATCTCACGGAAAGGAGGAAGAGACTCTCACTGCCATCTGCAACCATGATGGATTACTTTCAGAGCCCATATGTATGAAACTATCTGTTACCGTAGACAGAAATGGATGTTCAGACTTTCTGGAAGGATTAAAGGTATGCAAAGGTGGAAAGGGGGAGGGGAGTTTTGTATATTGTAATTCAGACTTATTAGACTGTCCTTTTTTGGGGGGTGGGGTCTTCCATTCTTTTTGGACCCACTCTCCCTCCATTGCTTTTTAAACAACTGCTTACCAGAAGTTAACTGGGTCTCTTTATTTTACTTTTAAAGAAGGCTGTAGAACAGCATTAAACCCTTTGTCAAACTGGTGAAGACAGACTGAAAAATCTGAGAGATCCCTTGAATCAGTTTAGCCCTCTCATCATACGTTTTAAGGACCTCTGCAGCTGTTGGCCCAAAACCTAATTCTCAGTTGAAGGGAGAATTTAAAATCTCATTTGTGACACCTTCTGTAAGGTTCTGAGAATGCAACCTCCTCATAACAGTTTCAGTGGCAGCAGTCTTGGAAGTGGCATCAGCAGAATCATAAGCACATTTTAAACAGTAAGTAGCCACCTGAGACACAGAAGCCATCAAATTATATTAAGCAGATTTTTTTTTCTCAGAAGAGGAAACAAATACCATAATTTTCTTCATATTATCAAAAGAAGCAAGCATAAACTTTAACATATGAGCTTGACAGCTGAGAATTCCAAAAGCAAGTGTTGCAGAAGAATATACTTATATTTTTTCCAAATCTATCAAAAGCTTTCCAATCTGTGTCAGAAGAAGAGGGATTGATATTAAGAAAATGTTTAGCAGTAGCTGGGTTCACTAAAGCAATAGCGGCAGGGTATGGTCTGGGATGAATATATAAAAAGTTGTAAGACTGTAGAATTTTATACAATCTATCTGCTTTCTTGTGGGCAGCAGCCTGGCTGTCGGTCAAGTTACAGGCATTAACAAAGGCATCTTCCAATGCAGAAATAACAGGAGGAATTGGGTTGTTTTTGAAAATTCCAGTTGTAATAAATCATAATCCTTCTTTATGGACTTTAGAATATCATTATGCTCCCACTGAAAAAAGAAGGTATGTACCTACCATAACGTTCCATGTTAGTTGTCTTCATCTCGCCTTCCTTCTTGCTGTTTGGGTTCGGAGCCGATCCTCGGCTCCGACTCGGCGATCTTGAATAGCTCGAGAGCTATTTAATGGCTCGAGGCTATCCCTTATCCCATGATGCCTAGCGAAAGCTACCCAGATCTTGTTTGTAATAGCTAATCCCAGACATAAGTTGAGAAAACCAGTTATCTAAAAACTGGTTGTTCAATACATCTAATTATAGAAGAGATTACGAAAAACCTGGCCAGAAGAGCAATAAGGAAAAAAATACTCAGCCAGTGAAAACCAGAACTCTTCTCAGTCCACTAGGATGGGGGAAGGAGGGAGGGACGCAAGAAGGAAGGCAAGATGAAGACAACTAACATGGAACGTTATGCTAGGTACATAACTTCTTTATGTTAAGTTGTCTATTTCGCCTTCGTTCTTGCTGTTTGGGACAGCGTCCCTAGCACCTAACATCCTGGGTGGCTCATTGGAACAGACTCTTCAGAACAGTGGAACAAAAGTCAGCTCTGCTCCGGGAGACAATATTCACCTTGTAATGAGAGATAAAGGTATGAGGGTTTGTCCACGTGGCAGCTGCACAGATTGAATCTAAGAGCAACTTAGACTGAAAAGCTATGGAGGTGGCTAATGCCCTGGTAGAATGACCTCTTGGTTTAGCTGGTAACTCTTTATTCCGTAACTGGTAAATAAAGGTAATAGTATTAGATAACCATCTGGATAAGGTCACCTTGGAAACTGGGAGGCCTTGTTTGTTGAAGGCATACGTGAGAAACAACTGGTCTGACCTTCTTAGTACTTTAGTTCTATGAAGGTAAAAACGCAATTGACTGTGAACATTCAGTTGGTGGAGCTTGTATTCTGCCTTGTTGCTGTGATTGGGAAAGAATACTGGGAGATCTATGGATAGATTTAAATTGTTCTCTGAGCAGACTTTAGGAAGAAAGGAAGGACAGGTCCCCAGAGAAACTATGTCCTTGTGAAACACCAGGTAAGGAGGACGAACACATAGTGCTTGAAGTTCTAAGACACTCCTAGCTAAAGTGATAGCAACCAGGAAAAGTGTCTTCCAAGACAGAAACTTAAGGGAACATGATGCTGCTGGTTCAAAAGGAGGCAAAATTAAGGAAGTTAAGACTAAATTAAGATCCCAAGGAGGAGGGGGATCTCTCACTGGAGGTCTAAGAAGAAATGTTCCTCTCAGAAAAGCCTTAGAGAGCTTATGAGACATGATGTTAGAATTCAACAATCTGATATGAAAATTTGAAATGGCCGCTAACTGTACTCTAGTAGTAGCGGAAGTGGCACCAGACTGAAAAAGTTGTGTTAGAAATTCAAGAATTTCATGGACTGGGGCTGAGAAAGGATCCACATTTCTAGACTCTACTCAGTAAGAAAACTGTTTCCATTTACTAGCATACGTTTTTCTCGTAGTAGACTTATGTAAGGAAACGATAATATCACGGACTGCTGGGGAAATACCGGGAAGCCTGGCTAAGTTTGGAAGTGGAGTAACCAAGCTGTAAGCTGGAGTGTTTGGAGGGATTGATGCAACCCGCCTGATAGATGAATCAGAAGATCTGGAATCAGGTCCAGAATCCAGGGCTGATTGACAAGGTAGGGGTGCAGGAATGGAAACCTTATCTGTCGAGGCTAATAAGGGGCAATGAGGATCATTTTGCAACCCAACGATTTTACTTTCTGTATGAGTTTTGGTATTAGGGGAAATGGGGGAAAAACATAAAGGAGTCCCTGAGACCAATCGTGGACTAGAGCGTCTCTTGGTATGTGACCTGGAAGCGGAAGAAGGGAGAAGTAGTTGCTGCATTTGCTGTTGAGAGGGGTGGCAAACAGATCACAGCAAGGCTGTCCCCATTTGGGGAAGATAAGATCCGCAACTTCCTGATTCAGAGACAACTCGTAAGGCATGAGAATAGCTCTGCTGAGCCTGTCCGCTATGACGTTGGATCTCCCAGGGATGTGCGTCGCAATCAGAAAACGTTGGGAGGAAATCGCCCATTGCCACAGTCTGAGTGTCTCTCGACACAGGGGGTAGGACCTGGTTCCGCCCTGTTTGTTGATGTACCACACCACTGACATGTTGTCTGTTTGAATTGCAATGGTCCTGGAAGGAAGAGAGTCTTGAAAGGCTTGCAACGCCAAAAGCACGGCTCTCATTTCTAGGACATTGATGTGCAGATGGTACTCATGAGGTTGCCAAGTGCCTTGGACTGCCCTGCCCAGATAATGCCTTCCCACCCTATCAGGAAGGCATCCGTGGTCACTGTGGCTACCAGTGGAGACTGTATGAAAGGTCTACCCTTAGACACTAGTGGGGAGTCCATCCACCAAGACAGGTGCCTTTTGCATGTTTCTGTAATCAGAATAATGTGAGACATGAGAAGCTCCTGAAAGAACCACTGCGTGAAAAGAAGCCACTGAAGAATTTTCATGTGGAAACGCGCTAATGGAACTAGAAGAATAATCAAAAATGCCACGGGGACCTTGCTCCAGCCAATAATTGCGTAAACCAAAACCAATGTCCTTAACGCAATTTTATTAGAAGTAGACAGTGTGAAAAGCTTGTGGTCGACATCCAATATAAAAATAAAATATAAATAACTAATCACATACGAAAGGTACATGCTTATTAGCTCAATGAAAAGACATGTACTTGTTATTAAAACCTCATATTTAAGTATTAAAAGTGATGCTTTCCACTTGTAGGTCAGGACTGATCACACTGGTATTTTGGATTATTTTATATCTATTGCGAATTGTTACTTTAGGGAGTTACGTACTTGTGTGTTTTTGGTCTCGCGTTTTTGCTGGTGTAGCGCTGACATAATTTCCTGTATTTTACTTCATTGTCAACATAAAAAAGAGGTTGCATTTTATATTTTTGTAAATATATCCTCTGAAGAAGCTACGGCAGAGGCTGTGGCGAAAACGCTGTCTACTTCTAATAAAATTGCGTTAAGGACATTGATTTTGGTTTACGCAATTATTGGCTGGAGCAAGGTCCCAGTGGCATTTTTGATTACACTTTGTGGTTTTTCGTTTTGGTTAATTTGGAACTAGAAGAATGGTAGCTGCCATGGAACCCAGAGCTTGAAGGACATATCTGACTTGAATCCTTTTGCTCTGCATTAGGATTAACACTTGTTGACGAATTGTGGAAACTCTTTCCAGTGGTAATCTTGCAAACATTCCCCTTGTGTTTAATTCTGCTCCTATGTAAGTGATAGACTGACAGGGCAACAAGGCAGATTTTTCTAAATTTATTGTGATGCCTAGTTAAGTGCATGATGTGATTGTATAATCCCGTGCTTGTAAGAGTTGATGCCTGGTGGTTGTTAAATTTTGCCAGGCTTTTGGGTACAGCAAAAGTCTTCCCCCGACTGCCTCCAGAGGTGAGCAGCCGGGCAACCCTTCAGGGATGCTGGAAGGGCTTGCCAGAGAAGGATTCTCTGTCAACCTGGTTCTGCGGACCCCCTCTGCCACGAGGGCGGCGTCTGTTATTGTAGTTTCCCCCTCTGCCTCTGGAGGAAAAATCACCACGTGTGTCAGGCAAGGATCCCTGGGATTTCTGGAATCACATCTTCCCACTCTTCTGACCCTTGTGGTAAGGTCCAGAGGTAGTGGAAAAATGGACTCCGATGTCAGACAGAGTCTTGCCTTCTTGCTCACACCTAGTCAACGTGTCTTTCACCTGAGGCCCAAAGAGAAAGGAGCCATCAAAGGGAGTATTGGTGAAGGACACGTGAAAGGGTTCCGCAAACTGACACAGCCGCATCCAAGCATATCTCCTGAGGGCCACACCTGTGCCAGCGGCTCTGCTCGCTCCATCGGCTGCATATGAAATCAGCCTCATGGAGGAGTTGACTATGGAGTTAAGAGTCGCCAGCTGGGAAGCTATTTTGGCTTGTACTCCCTCAGCTGTAGGATCTTGAAGGGCATCTCCAAGCTCTTTCAGGAGATCCCTTTGAAGACGAGTAAAATGACATAGATAGTTTAGGGACCTCATTGAGGAGGTAGCTGAAGCAAACATTTGCTTTCCGTATCTGTCCATCGTCCGAGACTCTTTGTTAGGGGGATGAACAGATAAAGAGGTTTCTGCTAACTCTTTCTTCGTGGCTGCTGCTACCACCATGGCATCAAGAGGCACACCTTTGGAAAGGAATCGCTTATCCTGGGGGGCTGTAATAAACTTGTTAGGTCTCCTCGGAGTTGGATCCACAGTGTCTGGAGCTGAACAAGCCTTTCGAGCCACCACAGACATGAGTGGGTCGAAAGGAGGAGAAGCCCAAGGAGGTAGAAGGTCGGGAACAGAATGCATCCAGGAATACAGACTCATCCTCGGTAGGGGCTAGGGAATCCAGTTCTCCCTCTGCCTAAGCATTTCAAGGATGTCCAAAAAGGAAACTTCTTCAGAGTGGGACCTCGGAGACCCTTCCGATTCATCTAAGTCTGTATCTGAAGTGACAGACTCAGGGGAGTCAATGTGCTTCTTCTTGCACTTCTTCTTCCGAGGGGGCTCCTCTGGAGTGATCATGGGAGGCCTCGGAAGAAGAGAGAACACCCAATGGGGTGTCCTGGGGCATCGGTTCCCTATGCTTGGGGTCTGGAGGAAGAGCAGAGGTTGGCACAGACACTATGGGGGATGGAGCCGATGGAGCTGGTAGTGGAGCTGTTTCAGGGGACAGCACACTCCCCATGACCTCAAAGGCATCCCGGCCTTGAGGCAGAGAAAGCCCCGATTCCGAAGAAATAAGAATCTTTCTCTGTGCCGAGGGCGACAGCTCCGAGGCTGATGTTGGAGCCAAGCTCACCAGCGACGAAGCTCCGAGGGGGAGAATGGGGTCGGACAAGGGTCCGATGCCACTCCCTCCCTCAGAAGCCATGAGAGAGCCCTGGTGTCCAGATTCCTCGATAGAAGGAATAATCAAAGTATTCGGAGCCGAAGGAGAGATGGTGATTGGAGCTGACGGTTCCACTACCTGCACACCAACAAACTCTGGCTCCGAACTCAATGGAGTCAGAAGAGGAATGGAAATAGAGGCGGTTGGAGCAGATACCTGTTGAGGTGGTCTGGATAGTAATTATCTAGTGCCTGTGACTTAAGCAACCTACTTACTACTCTCTCCACATCATGATCCGAAAGCTTACAGGATCGAGAGGAGTGTGAAGAATGGTCGCTATGTTCACTTTGTAATAATGGTGACTGAGGCGCCGAGTGGATGGACTGTAAAGAAGGGGACCTCAGTCTCTTATGGTTCCGTGACTGCTTCGAAACATCTGATGGAGCCGATGGAGGAGTCGTCTTGTCGGTGCCAGCCGGAACTGACATACTCGGTTGTTCCAGTACAGGAGTCGGCTCCGAAGGTGGAGCCGATGGTTTGACAGATTTAGGGGATTTCACTGGCTGAGAACTCTTTACCGGTGAATCCTGAAGCTTCAATAAACCCCGAAGGATTAACTGCAGGACCCTTGGACTAAAGGCGTGGCAAATAGAACAAGAGTCCTGCAGGTGAACAGCGCCCAAACAATAAACGCAACTACTGTGCCCATCTGTCAAAGACATTTTCTGACAGCATGAGTCACACTTTTTGAAGCCAGAAACTTTTGTATCCTTGGACATGACTCTACCACTACACAAAATCCAAGTACCACAATACAGACAAAAAAAAATCTCTACACTACTAAACGAACACAACAGGTTTTTTTTTTTTTATATAGTAAAAAGGAAGGGAAGGAGAGCCTCTAAGTTAAACGGCTGTCCTAAGGGGGGGGGGGAGGGGGAGAGAACTCTCTAATTTAAATGAGTTCTTAAGAAAAAAAGGACTGCAGAAAGAAGCGACGTCCACAAACAACACCCACAGAGAATAAAACTACAAGGGGAAGTATACTCTAGTTTTAAGAAGTTTTAACAAATATAATATATAAATATACAAAAGTATACAAGCCTGAGCCAGAAACGACACACCTCATAGCTGAAATGTCAAACGAGATCTGGGTAGCTTTCACTAGGCATCATGGGATAAGGGGTAGCCTCGAGCCAGTAAACAGCTCTCGAGTTATTGAAGATGGCCAAATCGGATCCGAGGATCGGCTCTGAACCCAAACAGCAAGAACGAAAGCGAGATAGACAACTTAACATTTATAGTTATGCACTCACCATAACACTGCATCTGTTATCTGTTTGTCCTTACTCAACTGATGGGTCTTGGATTCGACCCTCAGATCCATCCTTGGCCACTCAACTCCCCTTACCATAATCCCCTAACTACTTGTGAGTTACCTCAGATCAAGTTTTCCCTCAACTTATCAATGGCAAAAATAGAAAAAGCAGTCCACAGTATTTTCTGAGTAAGTAAAAAAAAAAAAAAAAAAAAAACAGGCTGAAAGGAAGCACTCAGGTTCACAGTTTCTTCAAGGTTTAATGGCACCAAATGACAGATGAGCAAAATCTCATTTTTCTTTCTGTTATTGGTGGCTACAGTGGTTGGAATCCTCGTTTTTACTATTTTCTGAGTAAGTAATACAAAGGTTAAAAAGGTGAGTAACAGGAAGAAATCAGAGAAGTAAGTTCTGGAGCCCATACAGCAGAAGTTGGCCAGGTGTACCTCCTCAGGTCATTCAGGTCATACCAGGATGCAGACAAAAGGAGGATCTACTATTTCCTTGTTCACTAGTTACCTCAATAACCAACTTCAATCTTTTAAATGGCTCTCTTCAATTTCTCCTGTTCTACCTGTTAAGATGGGTGTACCTCAAGGATCAGTATTTGGCTCATTACTGCTTAACATCTTTACACACCTACTGTATACATCCTGCACACAGTCATCATTCCTGCAATATGCAGATGACTCCACAGTCATCACCATAGCTGATTCCCTATCTGACCTAAACACAGTGACACAAAAATCCTTCCCATCCATTGAAAACTGGCTTACCAAGAATCAGCTAATTCTAAACCCTAAGAAGACTAACTACCTGCTTTTTACTCCCAAAACTATGAACTATCTTCAATCTCATCCCTCAATAATACACCTATCACTGTTGAATCTCACACCAAACTTCTGGGGGTCATCATTGATGACCAACTCAAATTTGACTTGCACGTTCTCTTCAACATCAAGAAAACCCACCAAAAACACGAACTCCTTTATAGAAACAAAAGATTCTTATCCAGCAAAGATAAAATCTCCTTATCCCATGCTTACTTACCTTCTCTCTAGCCTATTCTACGGCTCACAAATCCTCACTAATCTTCAAAACACTCTAGTAACAAAATTAGAATCCACCTACAATAAAGTTGCTAGATTCGCAGCAGATCAAATCTACTACTCTTACTGCTGTCTTGCACTTAAAAGCTTAAACTGGTTAGAATATCCCCATCACTTGCTTCTCTCAATGTCTTGCGCTTAAAAGCTTAAACTGGTTAGAATTTCCCCATCACTTGCTTCTCTCTCAGCTTCAAATCATACACTCTATAATGTATTTGCCCTCCTTCTGTCCCAACATTACCTCACTTGTCTCTGTCTACACCCCACCAAGGTCTCTCCGAAGCTCTGACCAAAACCTTCTTCAAATCTACAAACTTAAAACCAAAACCGGTCAAAACCTTTACAGCTATTCCCTTGCCCAATCTTGGAATAAACTTCCTTTGGATATTAGAAATATTAATTACCCACAGAAATTCAAAACTGCTACCAAAAACTTTCTCAACAGTACATGGATCTGTCACTGTAACTACCCTCCATGAGTGTTCACCCTGCACTCTTTTCCTCCCTCTCACCTGCCCCCTTTTCTTCCTCCTAACTCTACTCACATTGTTCACTGACTTAGACCCAAGTCAACTGAATACCAGCAACTCTTATCCTTAAACAATTTTCTAAGAGTATGTAATTGACACTTAATTATAGTGACTGTTATGCCTGTTTTTTGATATCTGTATTTATTTACTCTCTGATGTATTAATCATATACTTCATAATTTATGTAATTAATTTTACATATTACTGTATCTGTATATTTTGCTATTCTACATGTTTGTACTAACTGTGAAGCTTTTCTCCCCGGGCCTCCGCTGAAAAAGGGCTTTGGCTCAGTCGGACTAACCCAGTCAACAAATGTCAAAATAATAATAAATAATAAAAGGGGAAGGGGAATAATGGGTTGGAAGTTATGGAAGGACGAAAACAGATAACACAGATGCAGGGCTATGGTGAGAACATAACTGTAATATCCAATGTCTTTTTCATCTGTTCCTCAACTGATAGGACAGAGTTCTCAGCTAGAGTCATCTTGGGTGGTCCTCAAGGAAGGATATTCTAGAGTAATGCAAAGCCAAAAGTTGCTCTTTTCCTAGATAATACAGCCAACTCTTAATGAACTATAAAGGTATGAGAAATGGACCATCTAGCAACTGAACGCATGTCATCTATAGATGGCCAGAAAGTGGATGATGTGGCCTCAGACCTGATGGAGTGTGCTTTATGACATTTTGGGAATGACAAAGTTTTGCTTTTGTAAATAAAGTTGATATAATCAGTGAGCCATCTGAAGTAATTTTTGACAGTGTTTTGCCAAACTTAGCTTTAGAAAAGGATACAAACAGTTGTTCTGACTTCCTGAAATCTTTAGTTCTATGAATGTAAAATCTAGCTGTTTATGAACATCTAATAAATGAAGAACATATTCTCCTTGTCAGAGAATTTTGGAATAAAGACTGGCATGCTGATTGCCTGAGGCTCGCTTCTGACATCACCTTAGGTAGAAAGGAAGAATAAGTCTGATATGAAAACTTGTCCTTGTGAAAAATCAGGTAATGTGGTTGAGAAGAAAGTGTTTGGAGTTCTGATAGCCATCTAGCTAAGGCAGTGGTGACTAGCAAAAGTGTTTTTCAGGACAAAAATTTTAGCTCAGTATTTGCTGATGGTTTGCAGGGGGCTGAGTGACGGCCTGCAGAATCAGCATATAGCCTCACAGAGGTACAGGATGTTTTACTGGGCACAACAGTAAGGCCCCTTTAAAGAAGGCTTTACATAACTTTAAGGAAGAACTATCTACACCACTGTGAAAATTTGAGATGGCAGCCTATTGTACCTTAATAGTTGAATAACTGGGTCCTTTGTTGAAGATGGAAGCTAGAAAATTAAGAATAGCTGAAACAGGTGCAGAAAGGGGGTCTGTCTCTGAAAAGCCCAAATAAATAATCTTTTATATTTATTTTTATAAAGCCTCCTAGTGGAAGCTTTTTGGGATGACATAAGGATATGACGGACAGGAGAGGAAAGCCTAGAACTTCTAGCCGTCATCGGAACTGGAGAAACCACGCAGTCAATTTTAGGAATAGTATGTCTGGGTGAGGCAGACCAGATGGTTGAGAGAGAAGGTCCTGAAGAGGATCCAACACCCACGGAAGGTGAAGAGGATGAGGATAAAGGAAGGGGAACCACACTTGGCAAAGCCAGAATGGAGCAATGAGGATTCATCTTGGTCTTCCACTGGTACGTTTTCTGAATAAATTTGGGGATAACAGGAGTGGGAGGAAAAACATATAGTAGACTTGAGGGCCAGTTGTGAACTAGATCATCTCTCAGTGATGCCCCCACTGGGGGAATCAGGGCAAAGTACCTGCTGCACTTGGTATTGAAGGGAGAGACAAAAAGATGGCAGCACAGTTGACTCCAATGGCAAAAGATCATGCTCACCACTGACTGGTTGAGAAAACCTGCTTTGTCTGCTAACATGCCGGTTTTCCCCGTAATGTGCTTTGCCAAGAGAAAGCAGTTGGAAGGGCTTGTCCATTGCCACACTCATTACCTCCCTGCAAAGTGGGTAAGAGCTGGTTCTCCCTTTGTTGATATACCAGACTATTGACATGTTGTCTGTCTGAATTGTAACCATCTCTAGAGGGAGAACATCTTGAAATGCCTGCAGTGCATACAGGACTGCTGTCATTTCTAGGACATTGATGTGAAAGTTGGCCTCCGTTTGAGTCCACATTCCTTGGACTGTCATTCCCTAGTAATGCCCCTCACCCCCAGCTGGGAGGCATCCGTAGTCACTGTGGCTTTGAGGGAAAGAATTAATAGGCAGCTCCAGGAAACTTCCTCTGCATGATTCCACCATGGCTATGTGTGGTCTGCAAACAGCTCTGTTACGAATGGGAGTGGACAGTGGCTGATGTCTTATTGACTACTGTGCTACCTGGGTCCACTGTAGTAGTCACATGTGAAAACACACCAAAAGAACTAGAACTATGGAGGCTGCCATGAAACCCAGCAGTTGTAGAACTAGTCTGGCTGGAAGTGAACAAAGAGCATAAAGATGTCTACTGCCTGTTTCCTTATGGTCTCCAATCTTGACTGAAGAAGACTTGCTATTTGTGATTTTGTGTCTAGATGGGCGCCAAAGAACTCGATAGACAAAGCTGAGACTTGGAATAATTTCATCTGATTAATTGACTAAGCCCTCTATATTTCAGAAAGGGCTTAAGTGGTACTTTCCTCATTGAGTCCTGGGCGTTGGTCTGCCCTTAGTCTAATGATCCATTTAGACTCCTGGGCTTCAGTCCTATTTCTCACATCACCACCCCTGGGGTTCATGGACAATTCCTCAATGACCCTATGAACTAAACCTATGTGTATCATCCATGGCTGAAATATGCTAGGACAAAGCATTAACAATAGACCCAATCCTAATCTGGTAAACATGCTCCCTTGATCCTGTCCCTCAGTCTCCTGTCAGTCTTGCCCATGTGAAACGCAGGGTAAGAGGAACAGGAGGTGAGGTACACTACATGCATAGACATACAATCAGCAGAGACTTTAAACCTAAACATACTACCCTGGACTGGATATATAAAACAGTCATCCGAGTTGATATAGCCACAGAAATTACACTGGCCACAGGGAGAGGTCCCCTGAGTGACACCTTCCTCCCAGTCATGCCTTGAGTAACATAATATCTTCTTCAAGTTGGGTTTGTTCTTATATACAAACTGTGGTGCACTACCTACCAATTCCCTCATCCCTGTGTCCACTGTCAAGATATCCCAGTGAGACCTAATCACATCCTTGATCTTACCTACATCTCTTGTATAAAACAACCTCACCCTAATCCAGTTATGGCTATGATCCAAGTCCTCAGATTCTGCGATTCCACAACATGGATTGGCTCTTGACATATCTGAGAAATGAGGCGTAGCTGTACCAATTCTCGGACCGGAAAGTCCACATAACCCTCTCTCTATATCAACATCTTTATAATCCCTGTCCTTAAACCTTTTACATAAATCCTTCAACTCAAACTCAAAACCTTCCTGCTTAGGATTATAATGGGACGTCCTAAGGGCCTGGCCTCTCACTATATTTTCGAAGATATAACCAGGATGCATACTGTGTCTATGTAGTAAGGCATTACGATGGCAAGATGTCCTGTACACCCCTGTACTCAACATACCACCATCTAGCCTTTCCACATAGACATCCAGAAAGGAAATCCAAGTATCAGAGAACTCATGGCTAAACTTCAAGAATGGGGATAAACCATTCATTTTATCAATAAATGCAGTCAACTCATCATTTGACCCTTGCCAGACAAAAAACAAGTCATCCACAAAACGTCTGTAAAACAAGACGTAAAGGGAAAACTCTTCCAAGGCAAACAAATGATCCGTCTCCCATGCAGCCATGAAAAGGTTGGCGTAGCTATTGGCACAAGAAGTGCCCATAGCCATGCCATCCAGCTGCAGGTAACATTGGGAGTCGAAACAAAACACGTTGTTCTCCAGAACCACTTCTGTGAACAAGACCAGTAAGTCCAAAGTGGAATCACTAAGTTCAGAGTGGGATTTAACGTACTCATGGACCATCTGGATCCCTACTTCATTAGGGATAACTGTAAACAATGATTGGACATCCATCGTGACCATGATATAAAAGAGGACAGTGGGCATCTGCTTCATACACTCATATAAGTCCAAGAGAAACTGCTTCATATCTCTTAAGACATATCTATTAGCATCAACTACAGGACGCAAAAATCTCTCTACATAAATTGAAAACAGTTCAGTAGACCACCCCCTACCTGCAACTATAGGCCTCACAGGTGGACAACGACTATCCTTGTGTGTTTTCGGGAGGCCTTGTATCAGGGTATGAGGGAGTCACTGACCATCAGGTACTCAAATAATTCCTCTGTTATCACATGGCTCTTAAAAAGGTCTTCTAACATCCAATTAATCCTTTGGATTCTATTGTGCTACTGATCATGAGATAGTTGAGTTGCATGTTCAAAGGAAGTCAAAGAAACTGTTTTATTATCTTTCACAGAAATGGACCCTGAGAAGCCTTTGGAAAACTGTTTGATCACTTCCCTCTGAAACCTGGTAACACATGCCAAATAATTCAGAGATCTGAGGGCATAATTTACTAACACACAGACATGCTTCCCATACCTGTCCAATGCCCTAGATTCCCTATTATGAGGATGAACAGGAAAAACTCTGTTCCACAAGTTCTTTCCAGGTGGCTCCTGCAACCACAGGGTGACCCTTGCTCCAATGAGCCCTATCTTTAGGTATAACAAGATATTTGTCTGGACATTTAGGGATGGGTCTGTGACATACAGATTATTCCAAACCCCGAATATCATCTGCCAGGAAGATTACCCAACTTGTAGCTGAGCCTGTAGCAAAAGCCTTGAGAAACAATGACTCCTCTTTGGAAGGGGGGGGGGGGTCAAAAGAGCAAACTCCTTTCTGTTTCAGAAGTTTGAGAATCCCTCTGAATGAACATCCTCAAACAGTGTTCTGGGGAACCCTTACCCTTCTTCAAAGTTAGCGTCTTCAGTTAAAGGGTCTTGTGGGAACTCTAGGTGCCTCTTCCTGTACCATCCACTTCCTATGGAGCTCTTTGATGGGAGGTTCCGGAGAGGAAGTGCCAACACTGTCCTGAATGAGGATAGTCTTGAGGCTTGATCTGGCCAGCTGTCCCGATGGGGCAGGATGAAGAGACCCAGCTTTCACCGAAGACAGCTGATTGTAGGGTGGACCCAAGGGATGCAAGGGTGTCTTTTCCAGTGAGGAGGGGGAGAAAGCTCTCTCCACTACCTTGAAAACTGAGAATAAAGAAGTCCTCAGTCTTGGCTCCACCAGATCCAAAGAAGCCTGTGAGGGATAAAACCCGATCCCCCCCTACCCGGCACTGACCTCAAGACAGAGGTTGGAGCCAAGCTGTCCAGTTCTGATAGAAAGGGACAGATCTGAAATTATCAGAGTTGATCCTAATCCATTGGATCCAGTACTGAAGCTATGTCCCAAGATCCTTCTGGATCTGACAAGGTTGGACCCATATGGGTAAGAGAAAGTGGCAGAGTGGAAAAAAAGACATCTTTTAATCCAATACAGACACATTCAGAAATCTCAAGCCTGAAAGCTCCAAAACCACAGGATGGATTGGAGTACTAGCTAAAGCCTGGAGTTGAGAGGTGGACAGGCTCATGGATCCAATGGAAGACAGAGCCTGTAAAACACCCAACTGAATCTAGATTTTGAGAAATTTCCGCATCATCCTGTCAACATCCACTTCTGATAGGCTTCTCGATTACCCAAGGGAAGATGAGACAGATGGTGGACAGGAAACTATTTAAGGAGTGTCTTACAAGAAGGGGGGGAGGGATGAAGCCTTGAAGAGACTGGTTCAGGAGAAAACCTTGGAGCTTTAGATTTGGACCTGATCGGATTGGAACGAGGAGACAGATTTGAAGATTTTGATTTTGCCTTCACTGAAGTCAAGCTCTTGGAGATAACAGGAGCTGACAATTTAGCTTCTGAAGCAGAACAGAGTCCAAAGAAGTTGAGGAGGGAGAGCAGTTGAAGGAGCGCTTCCTCGATTCTTTAGACCTCTCTGCTATATCCCCCGAAAATTTCTTAGACATTTAACTGTATTTGGGTTTACTTTAGTTTACTGAAATAACACTTTACTGAAATTCAAAACATCCAGACAACAACACTGAAATATCAGTATAACGAAAGTTTACAACAGCGAAATTCATAACACTGAAAAACCAACTACGGATGTTACATACCACTCCTGACACCTTCCACACTCTAGTAAAGACAAATACAACACCGTTCTTATTTTCCCAAAACAATCGTTAAGTGAAAAGCGCTCCATGAATTGTGATTAATCTGCCATAAATCCCAGTGTAATTAAACAGACAGGTGTCTATTTATCCTGAAATGTACATGTTTACATCTTCTAGTGTGGCTACAGCTGTAATATATTCCATACAACTGTAGTCACTTTTATGCTTCAAAAGAAATTCAAATTGACTATGTCTCTGCAACAATTTACGTTTCTTTGGAAAAGGAGGACACCCAGCAGACATTTGTACTCTCATTTCATCTACTCTATTTTTATTCTCTCACTAAGGCAGACATCACTGCAGATTGATCCATAGCACATTCACCAATTAAACACTTTCGATGTCTATGCCAAGCTTCTACTGTATTTTCAGTTCTCAGCAAAAACAAATCATTCAGTGTAGTAATATTCCAAAATAAGACTGGAAATAAAGGAGGAGATCTTGCAAATAATGTACTTTTGAGTACTAAATTTCCGAGATTCACCTAGAATGTAACAATCAGTAAAATACCGAAGAGGTTCCTTTCTTTCAACTGGAAAACCATCACACAGAGCGTAAAATGTAGGTATCACTTTATCTTCTGATAAAAACGCTAATGTTGCAAGTTTTTAACCAACAATTAGAAACTCATACAAGAGCTGCACAAAGAAGCCAGTCCCTAAGATTAAACTTTCCTCCATAAATTTTGCCCAAAGTGAAAAAACATCCTTTAGACACAGCACCATTTACATTTAACTTGACACTTTTCATTGTTGCAATCTCATAGTCGCATTATACATATTTAACATTACAATCAACTCCACTGCTTGTCAGACGTAAATCAAAAATACAATCCCACATGACATTATATGATTTTAGTGACTTTTTAGCCATTAAGCAATACAGCAAAGGAACAGATTTGTTGTACCTTCTGTATCTCACTAAACTATGAATGCTGTATAACTGCCTACAAACCATCCTTTTAGTAACATAAGTTCCGCCCATCAACCAGACTGTAGCTTGGCTTATATCAAACAAATTCTCTGCAGTGGTAAACGCCAACACAATATTTTCACTTTAACTGTCAGATAATAAGAAGTTATGTACCTACCATAACGTTCCATGTTAGTTGTCTTCTCTCGCCTTCTTTCTTGCTTGATGGGTTCGGAGCCGATCCCTCGGCTCCGACTCGGCACTTGCTAAGCTCGAGAGTCACTTTTACCAGCTCGAGGCAGCCCCATATCCCATGATGCAAGGCGGTAAGTACCCAGATCTCGTTTGATGACAAAGGGCAATAGCACCAAGCAAAAAAACACTTCCCAAAGGAAGAAAGAAAACTTACAGGATGGAAGAAGGACCAGGTCTGAAAGGTCTTCAGCATAATAATTTCTTATAACAAGGTCTGTCCAGGCCAGGGGGAAGGAGGGAGGGTCAAGAAAGAAGGCGAGAAGACAACTAACATGGAACGCGTTATGGTAGGTACATAACTTCTTAATGTTAAGTTGTCAATCTCGCCTTCATTCTTGCTTGATGGGACCGCGTCCCTAGCACCTCTATCCTGGGTGGCTCAATGGAACAAACTCTTGAGGACTGTAGAACCAAAGCTGGCTCTGTCCCTGGAGGCCAAGTCCAATTTGTAATGGGAAACAAAAGTGTGAGGAGTGGCCCAAGTGGCCGCTGCACAAATAGTGTCTAAAGGAAGTCTAGCTTGAAAGGCTGTAGAAGTACCTAAGCTCCTAGTTGAATGTGCTTTAGGTTTTGAGCACAGCTGTTTTCCCCTGAGCAGATAAATTTCAGAGATGACCGAAGAAAGCCATCTGGACAAGGTCACTTTAGAAACAGGAAGGCCTTTTTTATTATCCGCATAGGAAACAAAAAGTTGATCAGATTTTCTAAATTTTTTGTTCTGTCCAAATAATATCTAAGTTGACGGTGGACATCAAGATAATGTAGCTTTTGTTCAGCTCTGTCTGAATAGTTTGGGAAAAATACAGGGAGATCAATGGATTGATTCAAATTGGTCTTTGAAGCGACCTTAGGCAAAAGGTTGGATTAGTTCTCAAAGATACTCTGTCTTTGTGAAACACCAAATAGGGGGGTCGAACCGATAGAGCATGAAGTTCAGACACCCTCCTGGCCGATGTAATAGCCACTAGGAATAAAGTTTTCCAAGAAAGAAATTTCAGGGAACAAGAAACAGCTGGCTCGAAGGGGAAGAATCAAGGATGTCAGCACTAAATTTAGATCCCACTGAGGAGGAGGATTCCTGATTGGAGGCTTTAGTAGGAAAATTCCTTTCAAGAAGGCCCTGCAGAGCCTATGGGACATAATATTATGATCTGCTATCCCGACATGAAAATTGGAGATAGCAGCCAATTGAACTCTGACTGTGGAAGAAGAGGAGCCTGCATGAAAAATCTCTGCTAAGAAGTCCAGGACTGCCTGAACAGGGGCAGTGAAAGGATCAATATTCTTGGCCTTAGCCCAATAAGAGAAACGTTTCCATTTGCTTGTATAAATCCTCCTGGTAGAGGATTTTAACGGTTACTATGATGTCTCTAACTGGGTTAGAGATCAAAGGAAGCCTGGCTAAGGAAGGAAGTGGAGCAACCATGCTGTGAGGTCGAGAGAAGGGATAGACTGGTGCAGCTGACCCGATTGGTGAATCAGAAGATCTGGCACTGGGTCCAGATGCCACGGCTGCACCAAAAGGTGATGATGGAGGAACGGGAACCAAACTTGTCGAGGCCAGTAAGGGGCAATGAGAATCAATTTGGCTCTCAAAACGGTAGCTTTCTGGATAACTTGAGGGATCAGAGAAAATGGAGGGAAGGCATAAAGAAGTCCCTGGGGCCAATCCTGGGTCAAAGCGTCTCTGGGGGGATGGCCTGGTAGAGGGAAGAGACAGAAGAAGTCTGGACATTTGCTGTTTTGGGGAGTAGCAAAAAGATTGCAACATGGACGACCCCATTCCAGAAAAATCTCTTCCGCTATAGATTGCTTGAGAGACCACTCGTGAGGCATGAGAATAGCTCTGCTCAATCTGTCCGCTACAATGTTGGTTTTCCCAGGGATATGCGTTGCTACCAGAAACCGATGAGAGGAGATCGCCCATTGCCATAGTCTGAGCGCTTCTCGACACAAGGGGTAGGACTTGGTTCCGCCCTGTTTGTTGATATACCAAACTACAGACATGTTGTCTGTGTGGACTGCAATTGTCCCTACGGAAGAAAGTCGTTGAGGGCTTGCAACGTTAAAAGCACTGCTCTCATCTCCAGGACATTTATGTGCAGATGGTACTCGAACGGCTGCCACATCCCATGAACCATCCTGCCCTGATAATGACCCCCACCCGATCAGGGAGGCATCCGTGGTGACAGTGGCTATCGGGATGGGGTACAAAGTACCTGCCTTGGTGAACCTGAGGAGATGTGATCCACCAAGCAAGATGATCTTTGCAAGTCTGTGTCACCAGAATCTGGTGACGATAGGAAGTTGTTGGTATGACCACTGTGTGAACAGCATCCACTGAAGAAGGCGCATGTAGAATCGAAGAAGAAGAGTAATGGCCGCAGCCATGAGGCCTAATACCTTTAGAACCATTCTGGCCTGTACTTTCTTGTTGGCCAGAATGATCCTGACATGACTCTGAATGTCTGAAACTCTTTGATCTGTAAGGGTAGCTGACATCCGAACAGTGTTTAAGTTTGCGCCTATGAAGGTAATAGACTGGCAGGGCGATAAGGATGACTTTTCGAAGTTGATCGAGATGCCCAAATGAGAACAAAGATTTATTGTGTAATCCCTGGCTTGTATAAGCTGATGCCTGGTGGTGGCTGACAGGAGCCAGTCGTCGAGATACGGAAACACCTGGAATCCTTGACGTCTCAGGTGAGCCGTGACCACTGCCATGCATTTGGTGAACACTCTGGGGGCTGTAGTGAGACCAAAGGGCAGGGCTCTGAACTGGAAATGACTGGACCCCAGCCGAGCGGAGAAATCTCCTGGAGCGTTTGTGAATTTTGATGTGATAGTACGCATCCTGAAGATCTATTGAGCACATCCAGTTGTCCTTCTGTAAGAAGGGCAGAATTGACTGAAGAGTGACCATTCGAATCTTGTCTTCCTCACAGACTTGTTGAGTCTGCTGAGATCCAATATTGGTCTCCAGTCTCCGTCTTTTGGGGACCAAAAAGAACCTTGAGTAGATTCCGGCTCTGAATGGTCTGTTGTAACTGGCTGAATGGCTCTTTTGCAGTAGTTTTGAGACTTCTAACTCTGCAATTTCCCTTAGACCGGGTGGTACATCTGGAAGGGAATTTGAGGGGAAAGGACTTTCCTCGAAAGGAATTATGTAACCCTTGGATATGATCGACTGTACCCATCTGTCTTGAGTGAGGGAATGCCAGGCTTCTGGGTACAGTGATAATCTTCCCGACTGCCTCCAAGGAGGGACAGCCGGGCAACATCTCAGGGATGCTGAAAGGGCTTGTCAGAGAGAGGCTCTCTGTTTCCCTGGTTTTTGGACCCCTCTGCCTCTAGAGCGTCTGTTGTTGTTACCCCTCTGCCTCTAGGGGTAAACTGACCACGTGAATCCGGCGTGACTCCTTGGGATTTCGGAACCACATTTTTACACCTTTCTGTCCTTTGGGGTAAGGTCTAGAAGGGGTGGAAAATCGGACTCCTACAGCAGAAAGAGTCTTGCCGTCCTGCTCGCACCTGGTCAAAGTTTCCTTCACCTGAGGGCCAAACAAAGCTGACCCATCAAAGGGAGAATTTGTGAAGGACGCCTTGAAGGGATCTGCAAAGTCACATAGCCGCATCCAGGCTTGGCGTCTAAGAGCCACACCTGTACCTGCGGCTCTACTCGCTCCATCAGCAGCATATGATATTAGCCGCATGGAGGAGTTTGCAATGGAATTAAGGGTTCCTAGCTGCGAAGCAATATTTTCTTGAGCTCCTGCAGCTGTAGGATCCTGTACTACTTCACCCAGCTCCTTAAGGATATCCCTCTGGAGTCTGGTGAAGTGACATAGGTAATTCAGCGAACGCATAGCAAAGGTCGCTGAGGAAAACATCCGCCACCGTACCTATCCATGGTCCTAGAGTCCTTATTAGGAGGATGGACGGGTACAGAAGGATCTGCAAGTTCCTTCTTGGTGGCAGCAGCCACCACCATGGCATCAGCGGGGACACCCTTAGTGAGGAATTGCTTGTCACACGGGGCAGTGATAAATTTTGAAGGCCTCCTAGGGACTGGCTCTACAGAGTCAGGAGCTGCCCACGCCTTCGGGCAATAACCTGCATAAGGGGTCGAAGGCGGAGACACCCAGGAGGTGGAGGGCCGAGATCCAAACGCCTCTAGGTATACTGACTCATCCTCAGAGGGATTGTTGGTGGGCCAGTTCCCCTCTGTTTAAGGAGTTCTAGGATGTCTGAGAAGGAGACATCCTCAGAGGGGATCTAGGGGATCCCTCTGACTCATCAAAGTCAGTATCTGAAGTGACAGACTCAGGGGAGTCTACATGTTTCCTCTTACAAGTCCTCTTCCTAGGAGGATCTCCCGAAACATCAGGAGAATCCTCGGAAGAGGGGAAATTCCCAATGGGGAAACCTGAGGCGGAGGATCTCTGGGTCCTGTTGCAAGAGAAGTGGCAGAGATGTCAACAGGCACTATAGAGGGAGGAGCTAAGGGAACAGACTGCTGACTGATACCAGTGGCCAGTACACTCTTCATCACCTCGAATGCTCCCTCCCAGGCAGGTCCGAGAGAACCCGTTCAGAAGAACTAGGAACTCCAGGGACCAGCGAAAGGGAAGTCTCCGAGGCAGATGTCGGAGCCGAGCTCACCAAGGCCGAGGCTCCAAGGGAAGAGCGGTTCGACAAGGGTCCGATGCCACTCACCCCTCGGAGGAGACCATGGAAGCCCGACCACCGAATCCCTCTAAGGAAGGTCTCAAGAGGAGATAAGAGTAGAGGCTGAAGGAACAGAAGGGGTATCTGTCCTCCAGCCGTAGCAGTAACCATTCGAAGACTCCAACTCCAAGCTCTGGGGTAGAGTTGAAGGAGGAACTGTAACGGGGTGTGGACCAACAGTCGTCTGTTGAGACGGACTATGTAACATTTGGGCCAGTGCCTGTGACTTAAGTAATCTGCTGACCACTCTCTCTAAGTCATGGTCTGAAAGTCTGGATGACCTTGAAGATCGGCTCCGATGGCTCCGTTCCGAAAGGAGAGGTAAAGCCGGAGCCGAAAGTATCGGCTCCAAGGAAGGAGACCTTGACCTCTTCCTGGAATGAGCCATCGGAACCGATGAAACTATAGACCCTGTCGGAGCCGACAACTTATCGGAGCCGACAGGAAGCCTCGATGCATCGGCTCCAGCCGGAGCCGATACAGCCACAAAAGTAACGGTGTCGGAGATGATCGGAGCCGACACCGATGCCTGTGCCACATGGTGGTCGGAACCGATCGGAGCCGACACCGAAGTGGTCGATGCAGAATCGGCACCGATAGCCATCGGTGCCGAAGGCTTAGTTAAGCCAGAATCGGCTCCAGCCGGAGCCGATCTCGACTCAGAACAAGTCGGAGCCGAGGCCGCAGGCTTTGACACAGAAGCCTGGGCCTTGGAAGATTTGGCAGATTTGGATGGAGCCGACTTAGCCGGAGAGCCCTCCGGCTTAAGAAGGCCCCTAAGTATCAGTTTGTTTCTTCTTTCCTGCAGGACTCTCTGGCTGAAGGAATGACATATAGCACAGGAGTCCTGCAGGTGAAGAGGCCCCAGGCAATACAGGCAAGAAGTGTGACCGTCTGTCAGAGACATCTTCTGACAGCACGAGTCACACTTCTTAAAGCCTGAGTCCCTCTCTTTTGATATGGTGAAAGACAACACACACACACACCAGTCAAAGAGTTAAATTAAATTAAATATACCAAAAAGGTATAAGTAGACAAACACACACACACACCCTAACAGGGGGATGGGATGGGTAAAGTTTGACTAAAAAATAAAAAAAGAGACAGGTAAATTTCTGTCAGAAAATCTTTAAAATTAACTTAAAACTAAAATTTAAAGGGTTTTTAGTAAAAAGGGGCTAAAATATCAAGTATTTTAATCACTTACCAGGAGCTGGTAAAAGGAGGACCTCCTAAGCGAAGCGGCAAACGAGATCTGGGAACTTACCGCCTTGCATCATGGGATATGGGGCTGCCTCGAGCTGGTAAAAGTGACTCTCGAGCTTAGCAAGTGCCGAGTCGGAGCCGAGGGATCGGCTCCGAACCCATCAAGCAAGAATGAAGGCGAGATTGACAACTTAACATTCTTCTTTCTATGAAGTATCCCACCTTCAAAAAATAATTAACTTGGATGTTATACAAAGTCAATGGTTCATCAACAGTTGAACATAAACCCTTTCTGTGGACTCTATTTACCTGCTGCAATAACGCTTTTCTACTAGTAAGCATTGCAGCATAATCAAGTGAAGCTGACACCATCACATCATCTACTATTAAACAAGCAGTATCCTTTGGCAGCAACACTCTCTCCTTTAGGTCATGACAAACAATGTACTTTTGTACTTCAGAAGGATCTCCAGAGTGATTGTGAGGAACTGATTTTACTAATTCCTCTCCAGTTGAAACACATGCAGTTATTGTTCTACCTTTACATTTTACTCTACCATTGTACTTACACGCTCAATATTTCTGAGTCTTACTATGTCTTTCTAGATGGTAAATTTATCCATCCAACACTGGAATTTCATATACTCTTTGAGACTTGTTGGTTTTGTAAACATCTTCAAGAGTGCCTGTTGTATGATACGTAACATCTGCCATACTGTTAAGCTGGTACATAGTACGAAGATGCAGGAAGACTATACATTTAATGCACTAATGGATGAAATGTAACTTTTTCAATTATATAAGTTTCAGTGATGTAAACTTTCTTAATAATGATACTTCGATGTTGTTGTCTCAATGTTTTGAATTCCGGCGAGCTAAAGTAAACCAATATAAGTGTGTGTGTGTGTGTGTGTGTGTGTGTGTGTGTGTGTGTGTGTGTGTGTGTGTATATATATATATATATATATATATATATATCTATATATGAAATCGGTCCCCTTCAGATGGTCAAACTTTTAAAAGCTCGACTTTCATATGGCCGAGACCATATGATCGAACTTTTAAAAGCTCAAATGGTCTGAATGGGGATCTCCATACAGCACGGAATGGGAAGATTTCCCTTTACCACAATGTAGTGAGATCTCGGAGTTGGTATATTTAAATAGCGGGGGATGTGGAGGGTGTAGGGGAGCTTGCCCCCCTGCTAGCACTGTAGTTTTTTTTTTTTCACATTTTCGGACATTCAAATGTTCGATCATATGGTCTCGGCCATATGAAAGTCAAGCATTTGGATGTTCAGTTATGTGAAGTAGACCCATATCTACATATATATATATATATATATATATATATATATATATATATATATATATATACACACATATATATGTTTACTACTGGCATTTCGAATCCGCTTCAGTCGACCATTTAGAATGTCAACCCAAAATGCTGAATCTGAAATGACAAAAAGTAAACCAAAGTGAAAACGAATACATCGACAACCGTGGTTCGATGTATTTGACATAGCAGGAGGTGAAATCACTCAACTCCTGCTATGCACATTATCATACATTAAACTCTACAATCAATGGACTTTGCAACTGCTTCCCTCACACCCCCTGCACATTAAATATGCCAACTCAGAGAATGAACTACAGTGAGAAAATGGGCTACTTCCCTGTTCCGCACTGAACCGTGATTTCCCTGGACAATGTAGAACCCAAATGCTCATATTACACTACCCATTTGCTGTAATGTAGTCAATACATTTTAGTTTGGCATTCTGCCGACTTGAAAACTGCAAGTCAACCACATGCCAGTCAACCGATGCAGTTTCAAGGTTTTCAGTGTAAACCTATACATATATATATATATATATATATATATATATATATATATATATATATATAAGAGGAGGATATAAGAGAGCAAAACTAGTGAAAAAATAGAGGGAAACTGTAGAAAATGGAGTATACTTATCACAATAACTCAATTAACTCGGTCAAGATAACAGTGAACATTTCTTATTGCTGAAGCAGCAAACGAGCTTTGGAGAAACTCACAAGTAGTTAGGAGATTATGGGTAAGGACAGAAGCTTGAAGTATGCAGCCTAAAGTTTGTCAAGTGGCAAAGGATGGATCCAAAGGTCAGATCCGAGATCCATCAGTTGAGGAATGAACGAAAAGGACAACATCAGATACAACTGATTCATAACGGAAATAGTTTCAGAGAAAGAGAATCCTTCAAAAGAACTGGCTGAAACCAAACTCTCTTCAGAATCTGAAAATGCTTTGGGAGTGTAATGAGGTGGCAGATATTAAAAAATCCCTGTAGAGTACTCTGTCAGGAATACTAGGTGAATAAATTAGTACAACTAAGGGAGTTTTTTTTGAGCTGGAATACAAGATCTGAATTACCTATATATAGTAAGGCCTTGTTAAGTTTAATTTGGGTGTCTGCCAAAAAAGCAATTACTAGAAAATGGAAATTGAAATCTAAACCAGCTATACTTGAAGTAGTGAAGAATGTAACAGAGAAAAAAGAGGAGGAAGTGGGATTTTTAGAGAGGGTAGCAGTGAATTACATAGAATAAAATTGAAATTGTGAGAACAATACATACAAAAATGTTTTTTGAGGAGGAATGAGGTTTAAGAGAAGGCAGAAAATGAACAATTTATTCAATGTTGCTTAGATTATATGATAGATACTAATATATGTGATGTATAATGTTTGTAAATGTGAACTTGTTAATATAGTTTGATTACTTTTACATAAATGTTAAGTTTGCCTATGTCACAAGTGATAATTCAATATAGATGATTAAAAAACATCATAGAGCAACAATATGGGACAGAGACAAAAATAATTAAGAGGCAAATTGTTGTGACTTTTTGGAAAATCCTTGATTTTGTGAGACTTCTCTTTCTTTTTGGAGTCTTATTGCTATGATTTTTTTAATCCTGTTTATTGGCACTTTGCTGCTTTAATTGCTTTTGGAAATGGGAGCTGAGGATGAAGGAATATTTTTATTTGCCTTAAATAGGGAAAGCTGGAAAATTTGGGTGATCCCTTGAATCAACTTTTCCCTCACATCAAACGTCTTAAGCACCTCAAGCTGCAGAAGGACCAAACTGAATTTCCCTGACCAGTGGAAAATTTAAAATATCAGTTTTAACATCTTCAGAGAGGTACATAACCAAGCAAATCTTCTCATGACTGATCCTGATGCAGCAGCCATGGAGACAGTATCAGCAGAATCATAAGAACTCCACAAGGTATGTTTAATTATATGAGAAGATACAACAGATGGATTAAAAGATTTTTTTTTCAAGTCAGAAGAGATATGGTTATCAGTTAACTTTTGCATGCTTTCTAAAGACAGAAGTAAAAACAGTAACATGTGAGTCTGGCAGTTTTATATTCTGAATTTTAAACTGACAGAAGAATACACTTTCTTCATAAATTTGTCAAATGGCTTCCCATCCTTGTCCAAGAGTATGAGACTAGCATTAGCAATTTGTCTAGATGAAGGAGTTTTGGATAGGGAATTCACTGCAAGGTCTGATTTTGCATTAGAAAAAAATATTTACTTACCATAGCAGATCCTTATTGGCTTCATCCATCAAGCTTAATGTGAGGGTAATCAGATTTGACTTGAATCTGACATTAAGCTTTTCAGAATCATCAGTCCAAGAGTTCCACCTCCTCTACCCATAATACCCTGCTCTAACAACCTCTCCTCAGATCAAGTTTGCCCCACTTCAATTCCCTGGAATGTAACAAATCACAATTAGGATGATTAATATGATGGCAGGGAAGCAAGAGCAGCAGAAATGGACCATCCTACTCAGATTTCAATGCTGGACTGCAAGGCTGATGGGAGCACTCACTAATTGGTGATACTTTGAAGGAGAAAATAACATAGATCTGTCATGATAGTAAGTACATAACTTTCGTATCTGATGTCTTTTCTATCTTGTCTTAACAGTAGGAAAGAGTCCCCATCCATTAAAACCCTAGGGAGGCACTAAGAAAGAGCATTCAACAATATGGTGGAAGCAAAAGCATCTCTAGACCTACAAAGAATGCCCAGTTCATAATAGGACACAAAGGTATGAGTGTTAGATCAAGTAGTCATAGCACAAATACCTTCAATAGAAGCCTGTGAGAAAAAGTTGGTCAAAATAGCTACTGTTGTTGTGGAATGACCTCTAGTTTTCAAAAGTAAAGATATTCTTTTTACAAAGCAAGCAAAAGAAATACACTTGAACAGCCATCTGGATAGGGATACTTTGGAAACAGGCTTACCAAATCTTGCCTTTGAAAAAAAAAAAGCTGATCAGACTTTCTGAAACTTTTGGTTGTATCAATAAATAATCTGAATTGTCTGAGCACATACAAACAGTGACGCAAATATTCACTCTTGTTACTAAACTTTGCAAAGAACACCAGCAAGTGACTGGACTGATTTAAATTAGACTCTGAAGTGACCTTTGACAAAATGGAAGGATTGGTCTGTAAAGTAACTCTATCCTTAGGAAAATCAAATTAAAAAAAAAAAAAAAAAGAGTACAACACTTGAAGTTCAGCCACTCTTCTTGCTGTAGTCACAGCCAACAAAAAGGTTTTCCATGACAACAATTTTAAGGGTACTATGACTAAAGGTTCAAAGGGAGATCTAGTAAGAATTTTTAGCATCAAGGAAGGTCCCAAGGAGGCACCTATTTTTAACAGGTTGGCGTAAAAGAAAGGTACCCCATCAAAAAATTCCCTTCAAAGGCATAAGAGTCACCATGGGGGTATCATCCAAGCCAATAAGAAAGTTAGGAATGGCAGCCATTTGTACCTTTATGGTAGAATGGCTAGGAGCAGACTAAAAAAGACCAGCCAAGAAGTGCAGAATGGCATCTAAAGGAGTTGAAAATGGATCTACGCCTTTGGAGGAAGACCAAATAGAGATGTTTCCATTTTCTGGTATACACCTTCCTGGTGGATGGTTTCTGGGAAGTTGATGAGATATGTACAACTCTCTCAGACAGCTGGGGATTTCAGGCTATCATCGGAACTGGAGAAAAAGACACACGGTTAGCTTGAAGGAGTGAAGGTTTGTGAGAAGTAACCCAAAAGGATGAGAAATCAGACCCAGAACCAGGTCTAGTATACCAAGGCAGGTGAAGCAGGTGAGGCCAAAGGAAGGGGAGCCAAACCTGACAGAGCCAGAGTGTAGCAATAAGGATAACAGTTGCTCTGCAATGGGTTACTTTCTGAAGAAACCTGATTATAAAAAGACATAGGGGAACAGGCGTACAAAAGCTCTGGGGGCCAAGCATACAGGAGAACATCCCTAGGTAAATGACCCCCAAAGGGACCAGGACATAAAAGTCGCTACACTTCGTGTTGAATGTGTAAGCAAATAAGTTACAGCAGGCAGTACCCCAGTAACTGAAAATCTGTGCTACTATGTCCAGGTTCAGGGACCACTTATGAGTCAGAAAAATGCTCCTGCTCAGACTGTCCACTAGGATGCTAGATTTCCCTGGGATGTGTATTGCAATCAGAAACCAATGAGAGGACATCACTCACTGACAAATACTCATGACCTCTCAACAGAAGGGATAAGATTGAGTTCCTCCTTGCTTTATGAGATACCATACTATTGACGTGTTGTACATCTGGATGGCAATTACACCCTTGGTGAGGAGGTCCTGAAAGGCTTGCATCTCTTGAAGGACCACCCTCATCTTCAAGACAGTGATGTGAAGATTGGCCTGCAATGGCAACCAGGTTCCTTGGACAGGCTTCCCTTTGAAATGCCCCCACAAACCAGAAGGGAAGTGTCCATAATCATAGTGGCCAGGGTTTGTGAACCTGCAGGCTATGAGAAGCTTGTAGACACAACAAACTCAGTCTTGTTAGAGGTAGTTTCCCAAATAGCAACAGATAAATTCTAGCACTTAAAACAGTTACAGGCTGGACTGTTCATAATTCACTTTTATACAAAAGGAGAGAAACAGCTGGGGCAAGTAATCTGGATTTTGATTAGGGATGCCTTTGTGGAACCAGTCAGGAGCCAATCATCCAGGTAGGGGAAGGCATGGAAACCCCACAGTCTGAGCCTGGTTGCCACTATTGCCATACATTTAGCACACCCAGGAGCTGTTGTGAGACCAAAGGACAGAGCTCCAAACTGTTAATGATTGGCCCCCAGCCAAAAATTCAGAAACCTCCTGGAATGTCTTGCTAACTTTATGTGATAAGCACCCTTGAGGCCCACCAAGCACATCCAGTCATCCCTCCATGGGAGAGGTAGAATGGACTGCACCATGCCATCCAGAAACTGGTCTGTTTAACAAATTGGCTCTGCTTGTTGAGATCCAGTATGGGACTGGGGTCCTCCTTTTTCTTCAGTACTAAAAAGAATCTGGAATAGACCTCAGATCCTAGTTGGTGTCATGGGACTTCTTGGATGATTTGTTTGACAAGCACCTTCTGAATTTCTACCACTGCATACTTTGGCTGGCAGGGTAGTTTGTCTGGAAGGGATCTTTGTGAATCTTTGAAAATTAACAAAAAGGGAATTGTATAACTTCTGGACACAACTGCCAACAGCCATACTTCTGATATGATGGCCTCCCAAGCTTTTGGGTGGAGAGCCAGGTGACCTCCAACTGCCTTCAGAGTGCTGCAGACAAGCAATTCCTCAGGGGTCCTGGAAAGGCCTCCTCAAGAAACCCTTTGGAAACCCTGATTCTAAGGACCTTCCCTACCTTGAGGGCAGCATGCATTATGGATGCCCACCCCCCCTGCCATGGGTGAACCTTCACTAGGACTGTCCTGGAAAGGTAGTTGCAGTTTATGAAAAAATAAATACTTTCTACCCTTCTGGTTCATAGAGAAAAATCACCAAGGAGTAGAAAAGTGAACTGCAACAGCAGATAGTGTCTTCCACCCTCTCTCTCACTCCTAGTCAGTGTCTCTTTGACCTCTAGACAAAATAAGATAGAACTGTCAAAAGACACATTAACAAGGATGCTTTGATGCAGTCCGCAAAATTACACAAATGCATATAGGCATGATGCAGCATGGCAAAGCCAGTGCCTGCTGCATGGGACAGCCCATCATCCTGATCTAGACAAAAGCCTCATGGAGACATTGCATATGGACTATACAGTTGATAACCAAGCCTTTCGAATCCTCTGAGCCTCCAGAAGCTGCTGAGTATTAACAACCATTGACAATTCAAAGATAAAATCTCACGGAAGTCTTGTCAAATGGGCAAGATAATTCAGTGCATGCAGGACAAATGTGGCTGAAGCATAAGTGCACTTTCCCATGTGGTCCAGTGTCTGGGACTCTTTGCTGGATGAGTGAACCAAAGAATTCTCTTCAGGGATGTCCTTTTCAGGGCAGTTGTACCACAATGGCATCCAAAGCCATCCATGTCTTGCTCCAGTGAAGTCTGTCCTTAGAAAGGGCCAAATTTTATCTGTTTTCCCTAGGGACTGGTTCCACCATATCAGGTTATCTCTAGACTTTCCAAGACACTAGGTCTATAAAGACATCTGGAGGGGGGACCACCCAGGATGTGGATAGGTCTGTGTCAAAACACTCCAAAACACTGACCCCTCTGGAGAACTGGCTTCAGTTGTCCATCCCCATCTGTTTTATAAGCTCATGCAAAATGCAAAGGAGGTGCCATCATGGGGTATCTGGGGAACCCCTCCCCTTCATCAAGTTTGGCATCTTTGGTGAGGGATTCCTCAGGGGAGTCTAAGTACTTCCTCTTGCACTTGTTCTTTCCATGAACCTCCATGGGTGGGGAAGTGGGAGAAGACATGGAAGAAACAGGCGACCATGAATGCAGAGAAACTTGGAGGCCCAAAAATGTGGTCTGTCCCAGAGTCGACTGACAAAAGATCCACATGCATAGATGTATGGAGAGGAAGGGATGGATCCAACATAACTGCTGAAGCTCCCATATCCAAACAGGAGAGGATCCTCACCATGACATGAAAGGTCAAAACAAAGGTTGGAGAGCTAGGCCCAGTTCTCTGTGGATCCGAGGACCAGGGTGAGGCACCAGTGGCCAGTGACAACTCGACCAACTCCAATGTTGAGATCGGAGTTGAGCTGTTAAGCACTGAAGCCCCCAAGGGAAACAATGACTCCAAAACTAGGAAGGTCTACCCCAAACCTGGAGCACTGGCCCTGAATGCTTAGCTCCGAGGCATGCATGGTTGTGACAGCTCCAGAGTGAAGAATACCAAGGATGGGGGTGGGCAACAGGGGGAGAAATAGCAGCAGTGGAAGTCAAGTCGCAGACTTAGGATCCAAGGAGGCTGGGATGATACTTAGTGGTACCTGGGCCTGCAAAAAAGGACTGCATCAGCTATTCCAGCTCTGAAGGCTTGAGGCTCCCAACCAACCTGGCAGACATTTAAGAAAAGGCCAACAACACAACTGTAGTTTGGATGACTTTTTGGCAGTTGTTGGCTCCAAAGAATGTCTCTGATAGGGAATACCAAAACCAAAGAGGACAGGAAGATTCTCCAAAGAAGCCTCTGCTGATATTTTAAGGCGGAAAAGAGACAGCAATCTGCCCAATGAGAAGGAAGAGTCTTTCGCCTAGATGAGTTACAAGATTCTGACACCAACAGTACTGGGGACTGAATCTGAGTTGGAACTGTCTGATGTGAAGGTGATGAAGCCAGAGGTGCCAAAGGGTAGTGCACCTTCGTCTCCAGCTGTCCCTCAGTAGACAAAGAGGGTTGTTTGCAATCTTCTCTCTCTCTTTGTCAAAGGACTTAAGACTCCATGTCCCTCGAATGATCTTTCTCCCACTTTTCAGTCTTCTTGCTAGGGGATGGAGAGGCGAGGAAGCAGCAGAAGGCTGAAGCACACCCTTTACAACCAGTTTTGTCTGTCTCTCACTGATGGCATGAACACCAAAATCGGCATATGCTTGGTATTCAGCATCCAAATGGGCAGCACCAAGGCAATAAACACATTTATTGTTGGCATCCTGCAGAGGCACTTTATGCCTACATGTGATCACTATTCCTTGATCTGGGAATCAACTCTACAACACAAAAGTACAAGAAAACAAATCTACAGACTACCTACCTGTCTAGGAACAAACACACACAAAAACACTAGCTAAAACAACTTTTATTTAATACTATATCTGAGAAATTTTTCTATTTTCTAACAGCACAATTACACACTGTCTTATTTTGCTACAAACTGCAAATAGTAACCTAAAAGATAAAGCTAAAGGTAGGAACACCAAAGTAGGCAAAACACCCCGAAGTAGCAAAAATAACTACCACAAAAATTACAATTATTCTAACACCACACCTAACTCTAATCTAACACTATTTCTAGGTAAAGGTAGAGGAAAAAGACAAAATTTTTAAGTGCTATCCCAAAAAAGGATATAAGACCATGGAGCTCTGTTGACCACTATCATCACACAATGCCAGCAAACAAGACCTGAGAATTGGTTGTTATGGGTAGAGAAGCTAGAGTTCCTGAACTGAAAAGTCTAAAATGGCCAGTGTTGGATCCAAATTGAATCCAATTACCCACAGGTTGATACTGGATGGAAAAGACAACATCAGAAAAAGCATTTAGGAGTCTGAGGTGCCCTGAATAACCTATCTCATTTATAGGCAGGAGGCTGACTGAGAGGTAAACTACAAGCTGTAAGAAAAACATTCTCTAAAGCAGATAAAACAGGAGGAACAGCTAAAAATTGAGGAATATCAAATTGCAACAAATCATAATACATTGGTTAGGAAATACGAATGCCATTCAGGTCCCAATGAAAATAAAGTTTCAGAAAAAGAAAGGTCTTCTTGGGGGCGATTTGAAACAATACTTTCCTAAGAATCAGAAACTTCAGGCTGTGAAAACAATCATGTAACACAACAATCTCTAGCCAATCCCTGCTTGTCTAACTGAAAATCAAAGTCAGAAAAGGAGGCAACTGCATTGTCTTTCCTGAAGAGGGGAGTAGGTAAAATAAAAGCTAAAATGAACTCCTAGCAAATCCCTGCAAATCTTCTTTGTCCACTGAAATGAAAACAGGATAAGCCTTTTTCTCTTCTTTTTCTTTTCCTAGGAGGCTTCCTAGAAAAAGATTAACCCAATGCAGGCACATTAACCCAGGGATCAGGCTCCCTTCCCCACCTATGCCGTAGACCTTCATCCTCCCCTTCCTCTGACGAGCCCAAGAACAGTTCTCCAACACTACAGTAGCAGAGGATTTGTCTGTCCCTTAATTCTTAGTGGCTATAGGTGATACACCAGTGGGACTAGAGGAAAATGATGAGTGGTCCAAGGAACCAATTCCAGCCACAGCACTGTCATTCATTGGTAGTTGAGGCACAAACAGAGCCAGTCTAACACCTGAAGATTCCCTGAAAATTTTCTTCTTTTTGCAGAATGGGGAAGGAAGAACCAGTGAGACCAGTATCTGCATCATAGGTCCAGCCAGGAATAAAGACTCAAAGACAGGTATCATAGGTTCATAGGTTCATAGGTTTATACTAGGCTATCTGCCCTAAGGCATTTATAAGCCTAGCCCAAATTTTTGTGGCTTACGCCACCCCTTATATGAAAAAATACTGTGCCCATTAGTTTGTTGTGCCTCTGTCCAGCAGTGACACAGAGATGATTCCCGGGATAAACCTATGATCTCCCATCCACAGGTCAAGATTTCTCTTGAACAGAGCCAGCGAGGTGCTCTGCCTCACATGGACCGGGATTTTATTCCACAGCATAGGGAGTCTCTGAGTGATAAATCTATCCCTCCAGCACGTCCTATTTATATCCGTGCTAAGGTTTAAGTCGCTTGCTCTAGTGGTTTTGGTGGATTTGGATTTTTTGAGGTGGAGCATGTCCATTAATTCGGGTTGGACATGGCCTTGTATGTCAGGCACATGTCACCTCTGAGCAGACGGTATGCAACTGAATAGAGCTGGAGTTTCTTCAATCTGGCAGCATATGACAGATTTTGGAGTCCCTTTATCCTTTTGGTGAGGAACTTTTGGGGTCTCTCCAATTGCTGCAGATGTCGGGTGCGATACATCCCGAATGGGGCATTGTACTCGATCATTGGTCTGATAAGTGAAGAGTACAGGGAACAATGACCTCACTAGATCTGGATGTGAATCCCTTCATGATCAGGTGGGCAATGTAGAAGGTCTTTCTAACCACTTTAGCAACATGAGTGTCAAAAGAAAGGCCACTGTCAATCTGGGTCCCCAGGTCCCTGATAACCTCTTCTGTGCTTAGTGGATTGCCACCTATATGGTAGCTTGGGGTTACCTTGTTTTTCCCGAAGGGTATGACTATACATTTTTTGGCGTTTAACTTCAGGCCATGGCTCTGGCACCAGCTATCTGTTTCCGTGAGTCCCTTCTGAAGGATATCCGTGTCCGATGCACTTTCCACTATGGCGCCCAGTTTGCAGTCGTCTGCAAACTTTGTCAGCCAAAGTCCTCCCATGTTGGCCTGTACTTCTGAGAAGTAGATGCCGAACAATAGGGGGCCAAGGACCGAGCCCTGTGGGACACCGCTTGTATCAGCACCTGGAAAAGTCAGTAAGCTTTAAAAACAGCTAAGGGATAGTTTTGAGGTAAGAAAAATACTGACATACCCCAAAAGAGCAAAGCCCTGCCATTAACACAAAAATTATTCACAAAAACTGTAGAAAACAATGCTGAGATTTTTTCTTAGTATGTTCACACCACCATTCCCAAGATTAAAAAAAAATCCTTTGACAGTCCTAAAACATAACTTTCCTAGCTAAGATATAGGCCAATCTATAACTAAATGGGGTAGGTTATTTTGAGCATGAAAAGGGAAATTGGCTAGGCTTAAAATGGCCTGCAAGGAAAACTAGCCTAATATTACAACAATTTCACACAAAAAATAAAGTTTTTCTCAGAAAAATAATTTATGATGTTTTTTTCCCCAACAAGGATCCTGTCTGCTCAGCCTTGAAGAATTGCAAGTGGACTATCAGTTAAATCCCTGAGAATGAGCACACTTCAACAGCAAGACAGCTCTTAAGATTTGCCACGCTAACTGCCTTTTACATGGAGCTCTGCTCAAGCTCCTAGCAGTTACAGCACTTGAAAGGTGCCCTTAAGCTTTGAAAATCTGACTAGTTGATTATATCCTTGGCGGGATATAAACCCTATGGCTTACACTACTGCAACAGTGGCCTAAGTTTGAACATTGTAACCATTTTCTGTTATATATAAACTATATGAATGCTTTGCTCCATTGACTTATCCACAGTCACTCTTTGATAAAACGGCATCATGGCATCATATTGTTCTTTTATGAACTCACAGGAATTATCATTAGATAACTCTTGCTATTTAACATAAATATTCAGATGTCTAGACCCAAGTTCCCTTTGCTGCATGACTTCTCGGGCACCTTCCATAGTTGCTTCCCTTAACCTCATTACAATTTGTCAATTACTGTCTTCACTGGGTTGAGGCTAAGCATCAGTGAGATGCCCCTCATACTCTGTCTGCTCCTCAAAAACATATCTTTGTTGTCCCCTCTTCCAAACTATTTCATTAAACTTGGGAAAAATCATGTTAGCTTATAAGTTCCAGTGGGAGATGCTTACCCTCTACTTTATGCAAAGCAGCCTGAGCCTACTAGATTTTGAGTTGTATGCTAACGTGGCTATATAGGTGCTTATTTATAAAATTTTAGACTCCCCCTTTGAATCCTAGTAGAAATATTTGCTTTTCAAAAGACAGGAGGTGTTTGAATCTTTTCATGATGTATTTTTGCAAGGAAATAAGATGTACAGTAGTAGGCTCTCGCAGCCCATATGGTTTAGTCATTCATCAAATTGTTGGTTGAGTCAGGCTACAGGGATTGGAAGGGAGATTTTCTCCTAATATCACATACTAGTTATAAGGAACCACGGGGTTTGTGGATAAGCTGCTAGGTTATTGCTATTTGGAAACTACTCTATTGGGAGCAACTCACAGACAGCAAAGCAGTTATCTCCTGGATGAATTTTAAAGAAAGGCTTCATGTGGGAGAAGGTAAAATGCTCCTCTACAGGAAACTGGCAAGTAAGTTGGAAGGGAGAAAGTTGTTGCTCCCTTCCAGTTCTTGTTGCCCCATACGGGTTACTTGGGTTATAAATGTAGGAGTGGGGATTCAAACAGAAGGTTATTATTTCCCAGATATATAAGCTGTTAATGTTGCCTAGAGAGTCTTTTTAAGATAGAACTAGGCTGATGTGGGAGAGACACTTTAAAGAAGTATGACCCCAGCAGAATAGATGGTCTTGGTATCTGTGCCGCAATATGCAACACTCTCACATACATACAAGATTTTAGGTGGCAGTGCCAATTTAAGTACTTTTATATGCTCACTTTAAAGAAGTGTACACAAATCATATCAGAAACACACTTTAAGCACTATTCCTGACAGAGTAGCTGAAGGGAGGAATCAGCCTCTTGAAGAACATGAGACTAATTTACTGATTTCTGAAGTGTTTTCTTTACTATTTTAGTGAATGTATCCTACTGTTACTAAAGTTAGTATTTGTCTTGCTAATAAATCAGTCCTGTATATACCTTAAATCTGAATCCAAATCCTGGTATATGACTGTGTATCTGTGTTGTGTAATTCTATATCCTAATACAATATATATGTGCTTTGCCACTAGCCTGAGTTGTGGCCGAAAAGGGTCACAGGCCAAGCCAATAAGTTGCTATAAAAAGTCACCATAACGTTCCATCTGTTTTGTCCATTTATGTTCTTCCTCAACTAATGGGGTTCAGATTTGATCCTTGGATCCGACTCAGCCCTTACACTAGCTCATGGCCTCTAGAAACTCTTGAGATCCTTCCCTACCCATAATGCACCAATCCCTAACATCTCTCAGATCTTGTTTACTGCTTGACAGGAAGACTATTATAATATGCCATATCTGGAGTTCAACACAAAGGACAGTTGTGTCATTGAAGCCTCTTGCTCATCCAGAAGTCAGTCATTAAAAAGGATGGGGGTTGGTGGGTGGGGAGTTGAGGAAGAATGAAAATGGACAACACAGATGGAATGTTATGGTGAGTACATAACTTCTTTATCTGATGTTGTCAATTTTTATTCATTCCTCAGCTAATGAGACAGAGTCCTCAGCTACCTAAAATTCTGGGTGGCCTCTAAGGAAGGATATTCCTGAGTATGGTTGAACAAAGGCTGCGGCTGCTGTTCCCCTCAAAATCAGATCTAGTTTGTACACAGTGATACAAGTATGAGGATTTGACCAAGTTGCAACCGCACATATATCGTCCATAAAAGTTCTCGACTAGAATACAGAAGTTGGTACTGATCTGGTTGAATGAGCTTTTAAAGGTTTTGGTAAGGAGAGATTCAACTTGTTATAGACAAATGAAATGCAATCTGTCAATCATCTAGCTAGAGTTACCTTTGTAACTGATTCACCCAATTTAGTATGTGCAAAGGAGATTAATAGCTGTTTTTCTAATTTCTTTTGTTCTGTGTAGGTTGAAATGTAATGGTTTATGAACATCCAACAAGTGCAGCATATTATTCCCCTTAATTTGCAAATTTTGAACAGAATACTGGCAAGTTAATGGACTGATTGATGTTGGATTCTAACACCACCTTAGGTAGGAAGCACTGGTATGTAATGTGACCCTATCTTTATGAAAAATCAAATATGGAGGCTTAGAAGATAATGCTTGAAGTTCTGAAATTCTTCTAGCCGATGTAATTGTGACTTAGAAGATAGTTTTCCAGGTCAGGAATTTAAGATCACATTTAGCTGCTGGTTCAAAGGGAGAATGCATTAAGGCTTGCAATACCAAATTTAAATTCCATGGTGGAGTGGGGTCTTTATAAGGGGGTCTTAGCTGGAGGGTATGTCTCAAAAAGCCTTTACACAGCTTACAAGAAGCCAGTGAAGAACTTTGAAATCCAACATGAAAATTAGAGATTGCTGCTAGCTGGACTTTAATAGTGGATGAGCTAGCACCTTCATTAAAAAAACTTGCCAAAAATTCCAGAACAGATTGTAATGGAGCTGAGAAGGGGTCCACTTGATTTTGCTCTGCCCAATAAACAAACCTTTTCCATTTACTCCTGTAGAATTTCCTAGTAGAGTGTTTCTGGGAAGATAAAAGTATGGGGAAGACAGGATTGGTTGTCTGGCTATTAAAGAAATTGGAGAAACCACATTGTCAGTTTGAGGTTTGAGATGTTTGGGTGAACCATTCCTGTCTGGTGGGACAGAAGGTCTGGAGTTGGATCCAGAATCCAAGGTGGATACTGTAGGTGAGGCCAAAGAAAGGGAAACTAAATCTGCTGAGGCCAATAAGGCGTAATGAGGATGACTCTGCTCTTCAACCGGGCTGCTTTCTGCAGGAATCTGGGAATTAGGGGGGGTTGGAGGGTAGGCATACAGAAGAAAGGGGTCTAATCATGGAGTAGAGCATCCCTTGGTTATTCCCCCAGTGGGGGGGGGGGGGTCAGGGCAAAAAAAGATGCTGCACTTGTTTAGTGGAGAAGCAAAAAGTTCGAAGCAAGGCTGGCCCCAATGACTGAAAATTACATCAGTCACTTGGTTGTTGAGAGACCACCCATGAGGCAGTAGAATGGACCTGGTCAGTTTGATTACTATCATGTTGGACTGCCCCAGAATATGTGTTGCTATCAGAAAGCCATTGGAAGATATCGACCATTGCCATGCTCTGAGGGCTTCTTGACACAGGGGCTAATATCTGGTTCCCCCTTGTTTGTTCATTTACCAAACTACTGACTTGTTTTCCATCTGGACTGCAACTGTCCCAACAGGGAGAAGGACTTGGAATGCCTGCAATACTAAGAGCACTGCTCTCATCTGCAAAACATTGATATGCAAATTGGCCTCTTTGCGGGGCCAAGTGCCTTGGACTATTCTGCTCAGGAAATGGTCCACCCCCCACCCAAACTGTTATGTGTCCGTGGTCATTATGGGCTTAGGCTGAGGGAGAAAAAGAAGTTATGTCTTACCATAATGTACCATCTGTATTGTTCGTTGATCCTCGTTCAGTCATTACCTGTGGGTATCGGTTCCGACCTCGGAAACGAGATGGCCATCTTCCAAGCTCGCGTCAGCTACAAACTCTCGAGCTAAAACTCTTACCCAGAATTCCCCTCTCCCTGTTACCTCAGATTGACTTTGCAAGTCAAAAGAAGGTAGAGGCTACCTCTGGTCAAATGACCTAATAGAACCAGATGGTGAGATCCACTAGAAGCCACAGGAGGGGGAAGGAGGGAGGGTCACAATGACTGAACGAGGATCAACAATACAGATGGAGCGTTATGGTAAGACATAACTTCTTTATCTGATATTGTTAACCCTCGTTCATTCCTTACATGTGGGACAGAGTCCCCAGCGACCTTCCTGGGAGGCTCTCATGGAAGGACATTCCTGAACACCATAGAACTAAAAGATGCTCTTCCCCTGGAGGCCAAATCCAATTTGTAATGATTGATGAAGGTATGAGGAGTAGCCCAAGTTACAGCTGCACAAATGTCATGTAAAGAGGCTTTGGCATGGAAGGCAGCAGAAGTTGCCACCAACCTTGTAGAATGAGCCTTTATGGTAGTAGGTAATGGAATATTATTTTGTCTATAAATGAAGGTCACGCAGTCTTTCAATCATTTAGCCAATGTGACCTTAGCAACAGCACATCCTAATCTAGGTCCAGAATAGGCCAAAAATAACTGGTCTGATTTACAAGAGGCCTTAATCCTGTTCAAGTAGAAGTGAATTTCCCTGTGAACATCTAGGGTATGTAGGCAATACTCTCCTTTGTTTGAATAATTGGGGAAGAAAACTGGCAATTCAATGGTTTGATTAATGGACATTTCAGAGATCACTTTTGTCAGAAAGGAAGGATTAGTTCTCAATGAAACTCTATCTCTATGAAAAATCAAATATGGACTCTTGATGCATAAGGCTTGAAGCTGAGAGAATAGAGCAGTAGAAATAAGACCCAGCAATGAAAGGGGGGTGGTGGGAGGGTAACCTGGACTGCAACAGTGAATACTCTTGAAAATCTACATTTATGGTAGGTACACAACTGCACTATGTTCATCGTGTTTCACTGTTGCAGTCATTACACTTGGGTTGAATCCCAAAGCTGAGGTTGGGTGGCTGAGCCTAAATAGAATTAGGAGTGGCTATGAGGCCCTGCAGAACTGCAGTGGCAAAGCCTGCTCTGGATTTAGAGTAAAGAGGTAAGTGGTAGTGCTTTGTAAAAGTGTGCACTGAAAATATCCTTGGTTGGTACTCCTTTGAGGAAGGCTGCTGCTCTGGTTGAATCTGGCCTAATGCCCTTAGGCACTGATTTGCCATGTTGTGAAAAGCAGAAATGAATGCAGTGGCCTATCCATTTTGAAACAGTCTGCTTTGAAATAGCCTTTCCTTGTGATCCTGCAGCATATGCCACTAAAAGTTGCTCAGTCTTTCTGAAAGCTTTAGTTTTGTCCAAGTAGAAGCATAGCTGTCTGTGTATGTCCAAAGAAAGCAGAAGACTCTCCCCTTTATTCTGTGGGTTCAGATAAAAGGTAGGCAAATTAATGGTTTGGTTATGAGCCACACTGGACACTACCTTAGGCATAAATGTTGGGTTTGTCCTTAGAGAAACCCTGTCCGGATGGAAAATTACAAAAGGTTTCACAGCCATTAATGCCTGTAACTCTGAAACTCTTCTTGCTGAAGTTATTGCTAGGAGCAGAGCTGTTTTCCATGATAAGAATTTTATCTCAGCTGCATTGGCTGGCTCAAAAAGAGGCAGGGTGAGCTTTTCCAAGAAAAAAATTAGGTCCCATGCAGGTACTGGAGCTCTCCTTGGAGGTCTTATGTTTTTGGCCCCTCTGAGGTACTGCCTTAGCAGTGGATGTGAAAAAATAGGTGGGTCCGTATTGTAAGGAGCTGAAATGGCAGAGGCATGGATTTTAATTGATGAGAAGGATAGGCCTTTGTCCAGCAGCTCAGTTAGGTATTGTAAAATGTGAGGAATATTTGGTACAAGCGTGTCAATTCCTTGTGCCTGGTTCCAAGCACAGAATCTCTTCCATTTTTCCGCATAAGCTTTTCTGGTGCTGGGCCTCCTGGCCTCCAAAATAACATCCATAACTGCTTTAGAGAGAGGTGTGTTCTGAGTGGTTATATTATCCGCCATGCAGCCAGACTTAGTGTTCTGAGTTGGCTGTGCAGGATCTGATTGTTTTGTTGGGTCAGCAGATAAGGGATTTGAGGTAATGTCCAGGCTAGGCCTTGAGACAAGCTCTTTAGGATTGGATACCAGTGCTGGCGTGGCCAGTCTGGGGCAATCAGTATCATTTTTGGCTTCTCTTGTCTGACCTTTAGGAGTACCTTGGGGAAAAGAGACAGTGGAGGAAAGGCATATACTGTAAGGTTTTTCCAGCTGAATGATAGAGCATCCACTTTCCATGCTTGTTTGTGATAAGTCCTTGTGCGGAATCTCTGTAGTTGGCAGTTGTGAGGGGAGGCAAATAGATCTATGTCTGGGCATCCCCATTTCCTTGTTATCATGCTGAAGACTTGTGGATCTAGTTTCCACTCGTGAGGGTCCATGAGGTTTCTGCTTAGTTCGTCTGCCAGAGTATTTGTCTTTCCTGGTAGGAATTGTGCTTGCTGGTGCACTTGATAAGTCAATGCTGTGTTCCACAAAGTCATGGCTTGTCTGCAGAGGGGATAGGAATGTGTGCCTCCTTGCTTGTTTATGTACCACATGACTGTAGTATTGTCTGTCTTTATCAGCAGTTGTCCTGGATGGAGTAGATCCTTGAAGGCTGTCAGGGCATTCTGTACAGCTAGCATCTCTTTTTGATTGATATGAAGATGCATTTGGCTTGCGGGCCATGTGCCTTGAATACATTTTCCTGCCATGTGGGCCCTCCAGGCATAATCTGATGCATCTGTTGTTAGTGTATGCCTGGCTGTGGGTAAAGTGAATGGCTGTCCCTTGTTGTGGTGACAGGCCTGTGCCCACCATCGAAACTCCTGTTGCAGGCAGGGAATGAGGGTAATTAATGTTTTCAGGCTGTGGCAATGTTGAGTCCAAACACTTTTTAGGTACCATTGTAGCTTCCTCATATGCAGTCTTGCATATGGAATTAGCAGAATGCAGGATGCCATGAAACCCAAAGCCTGCAGAATTTTTCTTGCAGATAACTGGGTCTTTGTTGCCATCTTTTCGAAGTAAGAAGTCAGTTGCCTTTATTTGTCTGGCATGAGATAAGCCATCTGGGCAGTTGTATTTAAGCTTGCACCCAGGAATATTATCTTTTGAGAGGGTACTAGTTTTGATTTCTTTTTGTTTACTGTGTACCCTAAGCAAATTAGTAATCTTTTTACAAACGCCAGATGTTTCAGTAGAATGTCTTTGTTCTCTGCTTGAATAAGGCAGTCGTCCAAGTAGGAATATATTTGAATTCCTCTTTGTCTGCAAAATGCAATTACTGGTGCCAGCCATTTTGTGAAGACCCTGGGCACAGTAGATAAGCCAAAGGGCAGTGCAGAGAATTGGTAGTGCATTGAGCCAGCTATGAATCTGAGGTATCTTCTGCAAGATTGTCTGACTGGGACATGCAGGTATGCCTCTTTGAGGTCCAAAGTTACAAGCCAAGCCTTCTTGCCCAGCATGACCAGAAGCTGTTGCAGAGTCAACATTTTGAATTTTGGAATGTCCAGAAAAGTGTTTAGAATAGACAGGTCCAGTATTGGTCTCCAGGCTTTGTCCTTTCTGGGTACCAAGAAAAGTCTTGAATAAAATCCTTGTCCCTGCTCTTGCTGTGGTACTCACTAAATAGCCCTCATGTCCATGAGAGATGAAACTTGTTTTTGTGCCTCTGCCCATTAATTGTGTGGCAGGTCTGGCATACATTTTGTCTTTGGAAGGGTGTGAAAGTGGAACCTGTAGCCCTGAGAGACTATATTCAAGACCCATTTGTCCTGGGTGATCATGTGCCAATTTTGTGAAAAAAGTGCTAGCTTTCCCCTAAGGGTGCTGCCAAAAGATAAGTGCTTGGCAGTGGCAGAGGAAAGTCATTGGGACTGTTTCCTATATAGCTGTGATTTGTCTTCTCCACTTTTGGAGGTAGAAGCACCCCATTGTTTAGGTCTGCATGATCCTTGGGGCTGGGGTCTACCTCTGGGGCGTCTGTATCTGCCTCTTTGTGGCCTGTCTGACACTGGAAAGGACCAATTCTTAGAAGGCCAGTTCCTGCTAAATCTGGGTGGCTGTACCTGTAAGAAATCCTTTACTGTCTGTATAGATTTCGCTTTATCCTCCATTTTCTTCAACACCTCTTCTGCCTTAACACCAAACAAAGTATCATGCTGTAATGGAGCATCCAATAATTTTGCTTTAACATGATCAGGCAGATACTGTTCCTTTAAACAAGCATGCCTTCTAATGACAGAACCTGTAACAGCGGCCCTGCAAGAGGCCTCCAGTGAATCAAAACCATATTGCAAAGTATGCTTTCCCACTTGTTCAGCTGCATGCAATAAATCCTGCATTTCCTTATTTTCAGAACATCCAGAATTTGTCAACATTTTCTGTTTTTGCAGTGACATTAAGTATTGCTGATATTTAGGCATATGAAACTGACAATTTAAAGCCCTTACAGCCAAGGTAGCAGAAGTGTAAACTTTTTTCCCCCATCTGTCCAGTGCCCTAGAATCCCTATCAGAGGGGACAGGGTTTTTTGCAGTGGAAGCCTTGACCCCATTGGGACCCTGAGAAATAGTTTCTGTTTCCGCAGCAGGGTTTTATATAGAAATTTATGAGAATCTGGAACCCTGTAGTATCTATCTGGCTTAACAGGTGCAGGGGGTAAAGAGTCAGAAGACAGGCCGGACTCTGAAAATACAACTACAATGTCTAGAACAGATGGAATAGCAAGAGGTCTGTGCTGAGGCAGTAAAAGAAAGTCTCTGAACCTTTTCTTAGATTCTGAGTAATCTTGGCTCTCCCAGTGAAAATGCTCCCTCATGGTATGCAGGGTTTCCCCAAAAGAATAATCCTCAGGAGGAGAGGCTGAAGGAATAGATTCTTCAGCATCAGAATCCTCATAGGGAGAAAGAGAGTATCCCTGTTCTGAAGAGGAGTCAGAGGAAATGGAAACCTGATCAGAAGAATCATATTCTGTGTCTTGCCTAGGCCTCTTATCAGGAGGGGGATGGGAACCCCTGATCAAAGTAATTAGGTCTTCGGCCATTTTAAGCATCTGTTTCTTAGGCATGGAAGTCTGTCCAGCAGAATGCTGTACTTGTTTCTTTGTCTTTAAAGCTGCTTTAGTCTTTGCTTTGGAAGCTGAGGTTGGCTTGACATATAACTGTGTAGGTCTGAAAACACCCTCAGAAGCCGATGCCTGCTCAGTGGCTCTGGACCCATCTGAGGGAATCGTTTCCATGTGTCCAATACCTTGAGTATCCAGAGGCCTAGTTGTCTCCACATGGGAGTCGGCAGCGGCCTGTGGCTCTGAGGTAGCGGGCGTCAGGGACTGCGAAAGCGCCTCACTGAGAACTGGTGAACCGGCGACTGGCCTAGCGGAGGCCTGGTCATCGGTTTTGGACCTCGGATGTCTGTCCTTTTCCTTGCATTTTTTATAAACTCTGGTCGTCGGCTGTTCTGACGGTGTTATATAATTAAACCTTCGGCCAAAGTAATGAAAGGCAAAATCGTACTGACGCTTTATAGTGCGTTGGTTAAATCTAGAACAAAACCGACAGCTAGCAATGTCGTGGTCAGTGCCTAGGCAAGGAATACAGCAAGAATGAAAATCCTTATGAGGTATTTGCTTCCCACAAGAAATACAATTGTTAACTTTTTCTGACATCGGTCTGGAGCAAGAAAAGTTTCCCCAACGGGGTACTTAGCTTTACTGAAGACTTCAGATCTGAAATTCGATTTCAAAAATCTCAGGAGTCGGCCGACCGGCACTTGCGAACTGCTTTTGCTTCAGGCACCGCGTGGCAAGAAAGACTGAAGAAAATGGCTTCAGCTGCATCTTTTATACCCCTGGTGCACTGACGTCAGAGAACAGGTGACAGCAACTGACGCCGGACCAAGACTTTGGAATTTAGGCCGACTACGGGTAGCCTGCCAGCAGGATAACCCAAGTGTAATGACTGCAACAGTGAAACACGACGAACATCAAGGTTTTCCATGACAAATATTTGAAGTCGCAAGACGAAGCAGGTTCAAAAGGTGGCATTGTCAAAGCTTGTAGGACTAATGACAGGTCCCATGGTTGAGTAGGTTCTCTAAAAGGGGGTTTTAGATGATTCACGCCTTTTATGAAAGTCTTGCATAATTTGTGTGACATAAGAGAGGAGTCTTGGACACCATCATGTAAATTAGATATTGCAGCCAAATGAACTCTAATGGTAGAGGCAGATAGACTGGATTGAAATAGGGTAGCTAGATACTCCTGTACTATCGACACTGGTATTGAAAAAGGATCTACCTGTTTTTCTTTCAGCCAAAAGGTAAATCTTTTCCACTTGCTGAGATATGTAATTCTGGTGGAAGACTCATGAGATGCAATAAGAATGTCACGTACTGGCAAAGAAATATCATTCTGCCTGGCAATCAAGGGAATTGGAGGAGCCAAGCTGTGAGCTTCAGGCTGTTCAAGTTGTGTGAAACAGATTCTGCGGATGGAAGAATCCACGGTTGATCTAGCAGGTGAGGCCAAAGGAAGGGGAACCAAATCTGACAAGGCCAATATGGTGCTATGAGGATTATTTTGCTCTTTAACCGGCGGGCTTTCTTCAGAAACTGGGGCATGACGGGGAGAGGTAGAAATGCATAAAGTAGACCCAAGGGCCAATCGTTTACTAGAGGGTCCCTGGGTGACTGTCTCGGAGGGGGAATCAGGGCGAAATAGTTGCTGCATTTGTAGTTGGTCGGGGACACAAAGAGGTCGCAGCAAGGAAGACTCCAGCAGTTGAAAATCTCCGCCGTTATCAAGGGATTCAGGGACCACTCATGAGTTTGTAGTATACACCTGCTGAGTCTGTCTGCTGTCACGTTGGAACTCCCAGGAATGTGCGTTGCTAGAAGAATACGGTTGGTAGCCATCGCTCATGGCTCTCGACAGAGTGGGTAAGATTTGGTTCCACCTTGTTTGCTGATGTACCAGACCACCGCCATGTTGTCTGATTGTATCACAATAGTCCCAGACGGCAGCAGGGGATGGAATGCTTGCAATGCCAGAAGCATCGCCCTCAGCTCTAGAACATTTATATGCAGATGGGCCTCCATTTTGGACCAAGTACCTTGGACTGGCTGTCCCTGACATTGCCCCCCCCCAATCAGGGAGGCGTCTGTGGTCACTGTTGCCTTGGGCTGCTGGGGGGAGAAGGGGCGAGACCATTGTGACAGGTTGTGGGCCATCCACCAATTTAAATCCTGTTTGCACCTGTGAGTTACCCGAATCTTGGCTGAAAGAGGGTACTGAATGGGATACCACTGGGTGAGCAGTAGCCATTGTAGAAGCCTCATGTGAAACCTGGCCAGGGGGACAATGGTGATGGAGGCTGCCATGGAAACCAGCAACTGTAGAACAGAGTGAGCTGTGGATTTCTCCCTTGAAAGGATTGGGATCAGTTGTTGCTTTATCCTTAGAATTCTGTGCGCTGGAATGGATGCTCTGCAATTCTTTGTATTCAAGATGACCCCTATGAATTCTGTGGACTGAGATGGGGTGAGATTGGATTTTTGCCAGTTTATGGTTATGCTTAGCCTTTCTGCAGAGAGGAGAGAGTATGCCAGGGCTTCTTCCAATAGATGTCTGGTGAGGGTGGAGATGAGCCAGTCATCTAGGTATGGAAACACCTGGAATCCTTGTAGTCACAAGTGAGCTGTGATGACTGACATGCACTTTGTGAACACTCTGGGGGATGTAGAGAGTCCGAAGGGCAGTACTCTGAACTGGTAGTGACTGGCTCCCGCATGGAAGTGAAGGAATCTTCTTGATGGTCTGTCCACTTTTATGTGGTAGTACGCATCTTGAATATCTATTGAGCACATCCAATCATCTTTTTCCAAAAGTGGAAGGATAGACTGTATTGTAACCATCTGGAATTTTTGTACTTTTACAAACTTGTTCAATACACTGAGATCCAAAATTGGTCTCCAGTCCCCAGTTTTCTTTGGCACCAACAATAGTATTGAGTAGAATCCGGATCCTATCTGGTCTGGAGGGACTATTTGGATGACTCTTTTTCTTAGCAGCTTTGAAATCTCTAATGCTGCGTCTTCTCTTTGACTGGGTGGAACGTCGGGTAAGTTTGTTAGGGGAGCGGGACAAAGGTAGAAGGGAATATGATAACCTCTGGTTATTATCCTTTGTACCCAAAAATCGGTGGTGATGGTTAGCCAGGCAGAAGAGTACAAAGAGAAATGACCCCCAACCACTTCTAGAGGAAAGCAGTTGGGCCGCTCTTCAGGAGCACTGGTAGGTTTGGCCAGGGAAAGAGTCCCTGGAATCCTGGTTATGTGGACCCCCTCTGCCCTGAAAAGGGCATCTTCCCTTTGAGTTTCCCCCTCTGCCTCTAGGGGAGAGCTCAGCCTGTCTGTCACGGAAAGGACCCTGAGACTTTTTGTGCCATATCTTCCCACTCTTCTGGTTTCTGGAGAAAGCCCGTTGAGGGGAAGAATAATGGACACCCATGGCAGAAAGGGACTTACCGTCCTGTTCACATCTGGCCAGTGTGCTTTTAACCTTGGCTCCAAACAATGAAGAGGCTTTGATGGGAGCGTTGAGAAAGGGATACTTGAAGGGTACTGTGAAATTACACAAGTGCATCCAGGCGTGTCGTCTCAGAACAATGCCTGAACTCGCAGCTCTAGCTGCTCCTTCTGATGTGTGAGATATCAGGTGCATAAAGGCGTTAGATATCGATTCAATGGTGGCTAGCTGAAAGGCCACATTGTCACGGACCTCAGACACAGCTCCAGCCAAAGTTTCAGAGAGCTCAGAAATTAAATCTCTTTGAAGCCTGCTAAAGTGTGCCATATAGTTCAGGGACCTGATTGCAAAGGTCGCTGATGCAAAAGTACGCTTCCCTATTCGGTCCAGAGCCCGGAACTCTTTGTTGGGCGGATGGACAGTCTGTCTTTCTTCTTCCGCCAGGTCCTTTTTAGTTGCAGCCACCACCACCAAAGCATCTACAGGAAGACCTTTGGAACAATGGGGATCAGTAGCAGGAGGGGACAAAATTTTATCTGGCCTCTGGGGAATGGCCTCAACGGTGTCAGGAGCCTTCCACTCATGCTGCACGATGAGCCGGACCAGTTTGTCGGCAGGTGGAGTAACCCAGGAAGTAGGGGGCTGGGCACGAAAGGCCGAAAGGCCTGCAGGAACACAGACTCTTCAGAGGTTGGGTTCAAGGGCTGCCAGTCACCTCTATGTTTAAGAATTTCAAGAATATCACCAAAGGATACCTCAGAGGGTGAGCGAGGGGACCCTTCCCCATCATCAAAGTCTGTGTCTTCAGTAAGGGACTCCTCTGTGGTGTCCATGTGCTTCCTTTTGCACAAGCTCTTTTGATGAACTTCCTCAGAGGGAGAAGCTGGGGAAGACAGCGCAAAAGGGGTCTCCTGTGGGAGCATATCCTGAGGCCCTTGCACCTGGTGTTCGCTAGGAGTGACTTGTGTACATTGCGGTCCAGAGGAGGGCAGGGAGAGTGATAGCACAGGATTACCAACCGACGCCAGAGCCTTCTCCATTAGCTGGAAGGCCAGACCACCTGAAAAGGGGTGAGCGCTCAGGGCAGGGGTCATCCCTCTCCTGAGTGGCTCAGCCTGCTGACTCAGAGACCCTGGATGGCTGTGAAATACCAAATTATGTACGCCACAGCTGACATCCTGGGTCGCAGCAAAACTCTCCTGCCACAAAGGCAACTGCGGATCCTTAGTGAGGTCCATAAAGGGAACCATAGAGGGGGAAGACTGTGCTATATCAATTGGCTTGAAAAGCAATGAAGGAGGAGAATAAGTAAGGATCTTTGGTAAAGGGTGATCACCTCCCGAGGAAGGATAGGTCCTGGACGGCGAGATACCTCTGGCCAAAAGCACTTGATCCACAAGACGCAACATGTTGCATTCAGAGAGGTTTCTAGTGGATTTCACGGACACGGCTGAGGGGGAGTCAGGTCTATCCAAAGACGGAGCAAGCTCGGTGCCCACCTTGGAGGTCTGCACTGAAAACAATAGGGCTGTAAAGGACTGAACTACAGGTGTCTGCACCGAGGAAATCTTTGTTGCCGAAGTCATGGTCTGCACCGAAGATAAGGTTGGTACCGAAATGGTTGTCTGCGCTAAGGCTGGAACCAAAAAAATTGGTGCTGATAACTGAATGGTTGGTGCTGAAAGAGTAGTCAGTGCTGGGTAAGTTGACAGAGCCAAAAAGGCAATGGGCATTGAAAAATCCATCGACGTCGTAACAGTCTGCATCGACTGGACAGTCGGTGCTGGTAAAGAAGCCTGAACCGAGGAGCCCCTAGGTACCAATACAGTAAAGGGCACGCTAGTCGGTGCCAAAGTCACAGATGGCGCCAATGGCCTAGGTGCCAAAGGTCTAGGTACCAAAAGTGCTGGAGCCGAAGAAGTCAAATCCGAACTGGAAAGCTTAGCTTTCTTGGGTCTCGGTTCCTGGGGGTCCCCAGCAGGGGACGAAGGAAGAGACTTGGCCTTTATATGTTCATCACTCTTTTTCTTATGGGATCGTGGAGGGGTTGAAGCCTCCAACCCAGAAATAGCCTCAGAAAAGGAGATTTAAGTAGGCCCTTTAATATTCATTTATTTTTTCTCTCAATCAACGTCCTGTTAGAGAAATTCTTACAAATCCCGCAGGGAGGGTCAACTGTTAAATGAGGCACACCCAAGCAATAGACACACAGGGAATGTGCATCTGAAGTAGGTAATTTATGGCCACAATCTAAACATCTTTTAAATCCTGGACTACCTTTTTTATCTGCCATGTTAGAAAGAAAGAAAGAAGGAAACCCAGAAAAAATACCAGCAATGGTACAAGAATTACCCGAAGGTAAGAAGGAAAGGGGGTTTACCAACAATGGTAAAAAAGAAATTACCTTGCGGTAAAGGGGAGGAAAGGAACTGAAAAGATTCAAGAAAGGATAGTTGCTAAATGCAATAAAGTAAGAGAAAACTATCTAATAACTTTTCTGTGAGAAAAGGCTGTTTTAGAATTTAGTATGAAGAAAAATATTGTACTTGGCTCAAGAGAAGTAGCTTGACACGACCGAATGGCGATGCGGCAAACGGAATCTGAGGTAAAAGGGAGAGGGGGATTCTGGGTAAGAGTTTTTGCTCGAGAGTTTGTAGCTGAAGCGAGTTTGGAAGATGGCCGGCTCGGTTCCGAGGTCGGAACCAATACCCACACATAAAGAATGAACGAGGATTAACAATATCAGATCAAACATTCTGCCTTGTAAAACCTGATCTTACCAAATCCACTACCGAATATACTTTTTGCATGTCTGAGTAATTCTTACTGGGGCTGACATGCGTTGATAAAGAATCGACCAGCATCCACTGAAGTATCCTCGTATGAAATCTTGCCAAAGGAACAAATACTATGGCCACTGAGATTGACCCTAAAGCTTGAAGAATCAATTGAGCTGAGATTTTGGTACTGTGAATTATTTTCCTGACCTGGAATCTGATGGTCTGCACTCTTGAGAGAAGAAGAGAAGCTGTCAATGATACTGTGTTGAAAACTACTCCTATGAATTCCAATGTTTAAGACAGTTCTAAACAAACTTGTTGCAATTTATGGTTATTCCTAGAGCTAAACAAGTCCATAGTACCTGATCCTGTGCTTCTATGAGTAGATGCCTGGTCAGAGTGGTAATGAGCCAGTCGTCTAAACATGGAAACATTGGAATCACTGCAGTCTCAAGTGAGCTGCTACTACTGCCATATAATTGGTGAATACCCTGGGGGCTGTGGTGAGGCCAAAAGGTAGTGATCTGAACTGGCAGTGACTGGCTCCCAGCCAGAAGCGTAAGTACTTTCTGGACCGTCTGTTAATTTTTATGTGATAGTACGCATACTGAAGGTCTATCGAGCACATCCAATCATCGTTGCCCAAAAAGGGCAAAATGGACTGAAATGTGACCATCCAAAATTGTGTGTGTGTTGAACTGACTTGTTCAACATGCTGAGATCCAAAATTGGTCTCCAGTCCCCTGTTTTCTTTGGTGTTAAAAAGTATTTTATGTAAATTCCAGATTCTGTTTGCTCTGATGGGACCTCTTGGATGACTCTTTTTTTCTAGCAACTTTTGTATCTCTTGTGCTGCTCTTTTCCTCTAACTGGGTGGAACACTGTGAATTTTGTGTGCAGGTGGAGGAGGTAGGGAAAAATGAATTATATAACCTCTAGAAATAATCCACTGCACCCAAATGTCTTTATTTATATTTAGCCAGGCTCTCTGTTGCAGGGATAATCGACCCCAGACTGCCTTCAGAGGCAGGCAACTGGGACTCCTTTCAGGAGGGCTGATAGGGTCTGTCGAAAAGGAATCCCTAGACCCCTGTTTTTGGGGCCTCCTGTGCCATATGCGCATTGCCGTATACTATAGCTCCCCCCTGCCACTAAAGAAGCTATCTCCAAGTGTGTCTTGGAAAGGACCCTGGGAATTTTTAAACTAAATTTTTCAGCTTCCTCGTTAATTCTTGGAGAAGGTTCTTTGAGGAGTCAAAAAATGCACACTCACTGCAGACAGGGTCTTTCCATCCTTCTCACACCCGGAGAGTGTGTCCTTCACTGTGGGACCAAACAAGGAAGTACCGTCAAAAGTAGCACTGATGAAAGAGGCCTCAAAGGGCTCCACAAAAATCACACAGGCACATCCAGGCATGTATCCTGATGGAGATACCTGAACCACTGCCCTTGAGGTGCCTTCTGCAGCGTGCAAGATAAGCCTCATGGACAAATTAGATATAGCTTGAATGGTAGCCAACTGAGAGCTAGTGAAGATTGAGCCTCAGCAGTGTCGGTCCCTGAAAGAGATTTTGACAGCTCTTTAATCAAATGTCTCTAAAGTTTCATAAAATGTACCACATAGTTCAGTGACCTAAGTGCAAAAGTCACTGAACCATACACACGCTTCCCAAACCTATCGCCCTAGACTCTCTGTTAGGAAGATGGACAGTGGAACTCTGTTCAGAAAGTTCCTTCTTCATGGCTGCTGCCACTACTATGGCATCTACCGGCACCCCTTTTTCCCAAAACTCCCTTCCTATTGGTGGAGCCATAATCCAGTCTGGTCTTTTGGGGACTGGCTCAACTAAATCAGGTTCCTTCCACACCAGTCTAGAGACCAAGACAATGAGCTCATCAGCAGGAGGTAGCTGGGCCAGCACCAAAGGCCTACAGAAATTCTGATTCTTCTGGAGAAAGGTCTTGGGAAGGCAAGCCACCCTTCTGCTTAAAGATTTCAAGAATGTCTTAAAATGAGCCACGGCTTGGTGGTGATTTTGGGATCCGTATCCTTCGCTGAAATCAGTATCCTCAGTGACTGACTCTTAGGGAGAGTCCAAGTACCTCCTTCTGCACTTCTTCTTCCTAGGGACTTCCTTGATGAGGTGATCCGGTGAAGTGTCAGAAGAGATTAGAATACCCTACTGGGTAGTTTGGAGGCTTTCAGCCAGCTGTCCCTGCAGAGTGGAGTGATGAGTCTCAAAACGCAAAGACAACTGGGAAGTAGAGGGAGCATTCAATGGGGTAGGATCCATCAGTCCTACTGGAGCACAGAACACTCTCTTCACAACCTCAAAAGCATATCGCCCTGGAAAGAAGGAAGACAATGGAGCCGAGAAAGCAAGTTTCTGGTCCATCACCTCCCTCTGCTCCAAGAACAATTCACTTGAAGTGGAAGTCGGAGCCGAGCTCTCCAATGCTGAGGCTCCGGAGAGGGTGGCTTGGAAAACCTTGGAGTTGACTCCAAACTCCCAGACCCGACAGGTAGCTTCAGCTCCCAGAGTCATCCTGCTCCGAGGATGCTGTTGGCAGTGCACTCTGAGCAGTTTTCAGCTCTGAAGAAGGTACTTTCTTCAGATCCAAACCAGATGGGCCCAGAATGGTCGGATCTCAGGACTCTTAAACAACAGGTTGGATTAGAGAAGCAGCTGTAATGGGTGAAGTGGTAGATGATCAGACTTCCTGACTTGGGGTAAGAGCCATAAGAACTCCCATCTGCATTTGCACCATGAAGAACTTCATCATCCCCTCCACATCTACTTCCGTGAGCTCCTGGAGGAATGAGAAGATGTTAGGGACTGAGATTTGGAACGCCTCTCTAAAGAAGGAGAAGGCAATGTGGATGGGACTGGATCCAGATGAGAAGGATAAGGGTTTCAGATCTCAGGGTGTAGGATCCAGTATAGGCTTGAATGGATTAGAGCAGGGTTGGACCGTGAGTAATTTTGGATCTCATTTCTCTTTTTAGGTTCTGAGGAGGAAGAGGCTGAAGACTCAGAAGGTTTAGACCTTTTTGTAGGGTCTCTACTTTCGTGTTTGGGGTTAAGATCGGTGCCGATAACTGAATGGTTGGTGCTGAGAGAGTAGTCGGTGTTGGGTAAGTTGACGGAGCCAAAAAGGCAATGGGCGTCGATAAATCCATCGACGTCGTAACAGTCTGCATCGACTGGACAGTTGGTGCTGGTAAAGAAGTCTGAACCAAGGAGCCCCTCTGTACCAATACAGTAAAGGGCACGCTAGTCAGTGCCAAAGTCACAGATGGTGCCAATGGCCTCGGTGCTGAAGGTCTAGGTACTGAAAGTGCTGGAGCCGAAGAAATCAAATCTGAACTGGAAAGCTTAGCTTTCTTGGGTCTCGGTTCCTGGGGGTCCCCAGCAGGGGATGAAGGAAGAGACTTGGCCTTTATATGTTCATCACTTTTTCTTATGGGATCTTGGAGGTTAAGCCCCAGTAATGGCTTCAGAAAAAGAAGCTGGCAACAAATCTTCCAAAATCAATTTATTTTTCCTGTCAGCCAGTGTTTAGGGGTTAAACCCACTACAGATGCTACAATCCTGTTGTAAATGATTTGGTCCCAAGCAATATATGCAAAGATTATGGGCATTAGAATAAGGCAACTTCTGCACGCACTTATCATCACACTTTTTAAACCCGAAGGGGCTTTTCTGGACATCTGAAAACAGAAAATTTACAACAATAACAAGATCACAAAACTTTTTTTTTTTTTTCAGCTACAAAGAAAAGGGAAAAAAGGTAAGCACCAACAATGGTAAGTGAAGATATACAACTATCTGTAAAGAGGGTGAGAAAAATATCAACTATGGTAAGGAAAAAGTATACACTAAGTATAAAAGGAGTAGGTAGGGAAGGAAGGCTAAGCCTACCAATAATGCTAGGAAAATGGTACACTCAAAGGTGTATGAAGTATAAGATTATCAGCAGTAATAACTTAGAAATAAAGTTAAAGATTAAGTAGTTTTAGGGAAGTAATAATATGCAAAAAAGACTTATCTCCTCCTCTACACTTGAGAGTTGAAGGCAACCACATCTAGATGCAAAAGCAGCAAGACATCTGAGGGATGTTAGGGATTGGTGCATTATGGGTAGGGAAAGAGCTCAAGAGTTTTGGAGGCCATGAGCTAGTGTAACGGCTGAGTCAGATCCGAAGATCTGAACCCGATTAGTTAAGGAATGAATGAAAATTGACATCAGATTTAATAAATATATTCAAGAAATAAAAAAAAAACTGCCTAGATGTAAATGTTTCTAAGTACAGGAAGATGAGGTTTAACTTTCTGTAACCTTCACCTCTATCACTCATATCTATATTAAAGTTAAAGTAGCTCATAATAATGCCACAAATAGCAAATGAGCCTTCATTTTACATGGAACTCTCAGGTAAAGAGACATGAGAATTGCAATTCAGTCCATTACCTGATTGTTTTGCAGGTTGATCATCTCCAGAAGATCATGGTTCTCCATTCCTCGTAAGCTTTGGATTTTATTATTCTGTAGATCCAGGTTATGTAGGGTTTTAATATTCTCCAAGCCAGACACATTCTGTATCAGATTTCCACTCTGAAAAATAATAATCCATATAATAAATGTGTCTCAAAATGAATTTACACATTTAAAAGAAGATAGCATTACTAATATTACATAGATTACTTAAAGCTAAAATTTCCCAGTTACTTTGTAGAAGACATAACGTAAGCTGCATTGAAGAAACTACAGAAATCCTTTGCAAATCTTCATCCCACCCCAAAAAACTCTGATAAGGCCAGCAGAAAATGTATGAGCATTCATCCTTACAGTTTCTATTTTAATAGCAGTTTTCTTGCTTTCCTTTCAAAATACCTCTCAATTGTACCACATTACAAGGCACACTCATCATATTAATTCTTAAAAAGTCCATGTCCCTCACTGTTCCACACTGAAAGGTTCTGTCACATATTCAGTCAGAAGTCCTGTCAGTCAAATGTTTGTCTTGAAGCAGAATACAAACTGTGCACTGGATCTGATGCAGACAGATTTTACAACCATTTTGACAGAACCTCAATAAAGATGGCAGCAAAAACATAAATCTCAATGCCCCTTGCTACAAATAACACACGCTGGTTTATAAACGAACGCAAGATAATTATGATTCCCATACTGAATACATTTAAGATAAACATTAAATATACAAGAGATCTAAACCAGCCTTGCACTTACTATCTTTCTTTCAATGTTGTTGTTGTCTTTCGGCTTTTCCCGGTTAGGGGTCGCCACAGCGGAACTCCGGTCCGCTAATGATTGGCAGTAGATTTTGACAAACGCCGAGGTGCCAGCTTGACATTTAACCTTGAACGAAGGCACGCCCATTTACGCATGTCTTTTGAACGCCCACCCAACCGCGGGGAGGACATGCAGACTCCACACAGAAGGCACTCCCCGCACTCTAGCCGAGAATCAAATGGGAGAACCTCTTGCTATGAGGCAACAACGCTATTGCTGCACCACCGCGGATGTCATACCTACCCAAAATCCCAAGTAAAACCCTCTGCTTATTTGACTTGGTAACCATCATACTGTCTTATTTTTCAAGTCAAAATGTTACATCAGGGTCTAAGTGACACTTTTGAAGATGTATACTCAAATGGACCTGGTACAGATTTTTGGAAACATTCAAATTCTATAGCATAGCCCCCCCCCCCCCCTGAAAATTATCAGTCTTGATGAAGCAAAGAATTACCACCCCCTCCTTATGTGTAAGTGGCAAAAAAGGGGATGTAAGTCACTTAAACCTCCCCGAGTGCTTCAACAAAGTATTAGTTCAAGGGTGTGCACACTTATGCAGCCAGCTTATTGTACGTTTTTTATTTTTTATATTTTTCCCCTAACAGATTTGTTTGCTTTTCAATTGAATTGTACAGGTTATAGGTGACATTAAAGGTGGGAAAAGTTTTGAAATTTTTTTATTGTGGTCTCATTTTTTATATCACAAAAACCTGGCATTTTAACAGGGGTGTGTACACTTTTTATATCCACTGTATACAGTCTCTTGAGAAAGGGCTGGCTGTCAACAAGGGTATTATTTCAGAAAGTTCTGCTGTGAATGCCAACTGAACTGAGAAAGAGAAAACCACTGAAGCAGTTTACTAGTATCTTACAAATTATGTTTGCTGTGTCTGTCTGTATGCTTTGCTTTATCTATAATTTAACTTCAATTTAACATCATCTGCCTAAAGCACTAGCTGAAGCTTATATTTTTTCATTTGATAATAAAGGGTGTTAACTACTGGTCTAGGACTTAATTATTTGCAAACCGAAGCTCTATGATCACCAATAAAAGGGTGGGTCACATGAAGTGTTAGTAATTTCATAAAGTTCTGCTGTAACAAATTGAATTTGGATACAGAAAACTACTAAAAGAGTCACTTGAGTGGCAAAACAGGAGCAGATTTATTCCAGCAATCAGGGAATGTCGATTGGCAGGTGTGAGAACTCAAGCGTATCCAGCTATTTTCAGAATATCTTTCTTGGATGATCAAAGTCATTTTGATGCAGAACATATTAGGGAGGAAATACAACAGTTTGTCCAACAAAAAGTGAGCTATCAATCAGAAGAGGATTCTGCTTCTTATTCTTCTAAATAATAATAATAAAGCTCGTAGAGAGACTTTGCCACTGAAATATTTTCAATGTCGCAAAGGAAAATGCTTGAAAGACAGAGAAAAGAACAGGAGTTGACCAGATGAACGAGGAGTACATTGGAAATGAACCATAAACCGGAGATGGGAAATGGAGAACAAGAGGAAGAAAACCAGCAACTCAAAAATTAATGAATAAATGTGGGATTACAAAGCATCAGTCACACTTCTGAAATATGGCTGAACAAGAAAGCCTGGAGATATTGGACTTTTCTTGACTTTGTTAAACTTGTAGGCGACTCCAAAGCATATGCCCTACTTAATGTCATTAATGTTTGGAAGAACAATAAGGAGAGAGGAAGAGGAAGAAAAGAGGTAACTGTAAGTAAAACAATTTTTGCTCTTAACAGTATTTTTAAAAAGCATAACATACTGCATGCTATAAAGTATTTTCAGATATTTTTGTGTGTTATAGGGATACTAAAGTAAACAAGTGACCTTTTTTCTTTTTTCATTCTTTCTTTTTGTATAGTTTTAAGAAATGTAGGCACTGCAATGTAAAAAGAGAAGAAAGTCTGGACAAAAGTGTGTTTAATATAATAGGCTGTAATCCTGGTAGCTGAGTGAGGGACAGGTTATAAAAGCATACACATTATGATATAAGTAAAACTGATATTTTTTTTGTACTTTTGCATGGGGAAATGACTGTATTAAAGCTCCTGACTTGCTCTAACAACAAGATTTGAGTGGAAGCAAGTAAATAAAAGTACATTGAATGTAATGAAAAGTTCTCCTTTAGCAAATAAATGTTCACAGTGCAACATGAGAAGCTTGTAGCTGAAGGAGACAAGTTGATATGTAGGCAATAAAAACAAAATGCTTTTTTCTTTCAGTGGCTAAAACGTAATGTTCTCTGAAAGCATTCAATTTGTTTTCTACATCGAGAGAGGAATAAAAAGCAGACAGTACTTTAAGTAGAAGCACAGGCTGTACCATGCATCTTAGCATAGATAACCTTGATTATAGATCAGTTAAAGCCTGTGCGTGTAACAGTCATTCTAGGACAATTGTTCCTCTTAGGAGAGTTAAACTCCATTATTTTAAGATATACATAGTTTTGTGCATTTGTGTTAAATTAATAGGTTCTGGGGGTGTTCTGGGCGGCATTTGTGTTTTTGTTTAAGGGTTTTCATTAAAACAAAATGTTCTGTAAAATGCAACATAGGTTCCTATGGATTTGACAAGAAACAACTGAATAAAAGATCAACTTTTTTCAAGCATTAGTGTATGCATATAATACAAAACCTAAAAGTGGGCATTTAAAAAAAACTGTTAAAAATAACAGGTAGGAATAATAACTTCTTATCATAATGGCAACACTTTCCATATTATCTGTGAATGTGAATGGGCTCACAGGTATATACAAAAAAAAAAAGAAATAGAACTGAACTATATTATGAAATGCAGAGTACAAATAACTATGCTACAGGAGACACATCTGGGAAGAACTGAGCAAGATGTTTTTTCAGTGGAATATCGGGGCAAAGGAAAATGGAAGTACATATATCAGTTGCTAGGTGCTCCGATAGGGACAGAAGGGGTGGGGGGAGACAATAATTGCAGATTTATAGCAGTAAGGTGCTACTGGCAAGGGAGGAGGATTATGTTAGCATGTATTTATATTCTACCTAAAACTGCAATGGAGCTTCAGAAAATTCTGGAAGAAATCAGCTTTCAGCAGAAAATATTACTTATAGAAGGGGATTGAAGTTTGATTTGCAACAATGATGATGTATCTGTGGAGCCTAGATGAGAAGATATAACAAAAGAGGGTAGATTTTGAATAACTTTATGAAAATATTTAGCATGGAAGATGTGAATTCAGTAGCAGGAGCTCAGAGAGAATTTGTATCTTATTCCCCAAGGTATAAAAACTGGGCTAGGCTGGACGGACATTATATTTCACAAGAACATGTGCATTTAATTGAAAGTTTTAATACACATCCAATAACTGTTGCAGATCACATACCAATAATAATGAAAATAAAAGTGCAGGGTAATGAAATAAAAATAAGACACTGGCGCTTCCCCACCTATCTGTTATATAGAGAGGAATTTAAGGAATGTGTAGTGGAAATTCTTTGTGAGTTATTAGGGAAAACAGAAATTTCTTCAGAAAATAGAACTAGAGACTGGGATAAAATGAAAGTGGAGTTTAAAAATAGGGTAGAAATAAAAGAAAACAGATATGGTTACAAAATAAGAATTATTTGAGGGACTTACAACAGTTAAAGTACTGCAGAAGAGGGGGAATCTCACAGAATAAGGAGCACAACTGCAAAGTATAAAAGAGAAAATAAGGGGCTACCTCGACAACATATATGAGTTTAGAAAGACTGCTGTTAAGCCACTGCTTTTTGATAGTAACTCCAGAGCACAAAAGCTTTAAGCACAATGGCTCAGGCAACAGAAAGAAGGGGTTGTTGCCAAGGTTAAGGAGCATATAACAAGTAAAATAACCAGAGATCCTTTGGAGGTATGAGAAACATTTTAGAAATGTCATGAAAATATGTATAAAGTAGAGAAATGTGGAAATCAAGAAAAAGTACAAATGGGAATACTTATGGAAGAATTAAATATGCTAAGGTTGGAGGTTGATGAGGCACAATTATTAACTGGTTGGAAAGGAAGAGATGAGATAAAAATGGTTATGTATAACCAATCTACAGAAAGTCTCCAGTCATAGATGGTATTACTGTGGAAGTTTGGAAGCTTGGAGGGAAGACAGTCATAAAGATCTAAAAGGTTCTGTTTAACAGTATTTTAAAAGGAGGAGAAGCACCAACATTCTGGAAGAAAGCTGTGGTGGCTGTAATACCTAAAGATGTTAAAGACCCATCATATCCAGCTTCAGATAGGCCCATTTCGATTCTAAACCATGATAATAAAGTGTTTACGTCTATAATGGCTAAATGAATGGCAAACGTGTTGCCAGATTGATAGATCTACATTAATGTAGTTTTGTGGAAGGGAGGCAAACATTTGATACCATTAATAGAACAATGATGATCAACAGGGAAGAAGAATGTAAGAAAATAGTACAGTTGTTGGTGAGCCATGATGCAGAGAATGTATTTGACAGAGTAAGCTAGGATTTTATGAGTAGGGCATGGAAGCAATATTCCCCTGACATAATAATAAGATTAACTAAGAAAATATATGAGGGATAAGCGACAAAAATGAAAGTGGGTGGGTTCCTCTCTGATAATTTCTGTTTCAATACAGGAACTAGACAGGGTTGTCCTGTCTTCTCTTTGCAATTTACATTATATTTAGAAACCAAAAAGGAACACCAGCATGAACAAACTTCCAAAGACCACACTCGGACCAAATAAACTGAGTTTATTTGGTCCGAGTGTGGTCTTTGGAAGTTTGTTCGTGCTGGTGTTCCTTTTTGGTTTTTGGGCTGTTGGATTCTCTACATTATATTTAGAACCACTGGCAAAGAAAATAAGGGATTCAGAAATTTAAGTATATAATTGGTATGGTAATAAGGAAAATTAGCTTTATTTGTGAATGGTATTAGTTTGTGCCTGATAAAACCAGAAAATGACATTTCAGTGTAGTGGAACCTTCTGAGACAGTTTCAAGTCATTTTGGGTACAAAATTAATGAAGATAAAATAAAGGTAATAGCTGTAAACTATGGACCCAAATATGAATTGGTTCAGCAATACCAATATTTACGGGAACATGATGAAATGGAGTACTTAGGAGCATGGGCTAAAAGGATTCTGTTATGGCAGGTAAGGATATGTGGAAAGAGACTAAATAAAAGATAATTCAAAAACTGAAAATCTGGAAGCTATGTTTCATGGATATGGATAGCAAGATAAAAGCAGTGAAATTGTTTTAGTCCCTTTAGTTTTATACATAGGTCAGGAGTATTTTTATCAGCCAGAGGAGAAATCGTGGATAGCAATTAATAAAGAGTTGAAAGATTTTATACTGGACAGAATGAGGGCAAGAGTCAAGTGGGATATGTTGATCCTTCCAAAAGAGCAAGGTGCTTTGTGATTACCTGATTTGAAGGGATAGTCCAAAGCTACATAGTTAAAGCTCCTAGACACAGCAACAAGCAGAAAGCTATAATTCAAAGAGGAATGTGATGATGATGAAACAGGCAGAAGTGCAAGAAATAAGAAGACTGGGATTTTGGATGCTGATTCTTAAGGAGAATAACAATAGCCATACAGAATATTATATTCATAAAGTATCAGAAAGTTATGGAATATTTTTAACTGAAATTCAGATACCATTCTTGCAGAGGATAGAGCAATCAGTAAAACTGTTTTCCATGTTAAGAACCTCAAGTCAGCCAGATTAGCTGGTTCAAATGGAGCAAGTGTTAGCTTATCTAACACAAACTTAAGATTCCAAGGAAGGACCAATGGTTTATAGCTGGATGCCTCTTATGCAAAACCCCTTTAAAGAGCATTTTGACATGAGACTGCATTGAAAGAAGAGGATCCATGGAGAGCCATGCTGAAATGGCCAATAAATTAATCTTGATAGAGGAATAAGAAAGTCCATAGGATAGTAACTCTATCCACGGTGGTGGTGTTGCGGTAGCGTTATTGCCTCACAGTAAGACGCTGTCCAGTTCGATTCTCAGGTAGAGCGTCTTCTGCGTGAAGACATGCGTAAATGGGCGTACCTTCGTTGAAGGTTGTATGTCAGGGCTGGCAACTCAGCATGTAAAAATCAGCTGTCAATCATTAGCGGACCGGAGTTCCGCTGTGGCGACTACTAACCGGGAAAAGCTGAAAGACACAACAACAATAGGATAGTAACTCTCCCAAATAATGTAAAAATAGAGAACAACTAGCTCTGAATAGCTGTTGGTTATGTTGTTACAAACTAGAAAACATTTTCCATTTGATTTTCAAGTTGCAGGCTTTCTTGCCTCCATTAATACCTGCTGCACATCCTCAATAAACAGGTGCCTAAAAGGAATTAAGACCCTATCATCCAGGGAGTCAACTGAAAATGATTAATGTTGGAGTGTATCATACACCCCTGTCTGTGAGGAAGGTTGTGATAATTGCCCCTAGCCATTTCTGAAAATAGGGAGAACCACAGTCCCCTAGGCCAGAAGAGAGTCATCACAATGATCTTAGGGGCTTCCTTCTGAATCTTCAGAATTACCCTGGATATTACTGGAAAAGGTGGAAAAGCATGCAAGAACATTCCTGTCCAAAGAAAAGAAAAAGCATCTGTCTTCCAGGCCTTCTTGCATACAGTCCTAGAGCAGAATCTTGCTAGTTGATTATTCAAAGAGGAGGCAAAAAGGTCTACTCGAACTACCCACAGATGGATCAAATCTTAGGAGACCCCCCGATCTAAATTCCATTACTGGGGGTCTGCCCTGATCCTGCTCAATTTGTCTGCCACACAGTTTTGCTCCAAAGGAATGTGGGATACCTGTAGAGTGACACTGTGGTGTAAAGCTATAGCCCAAGCTAACATAGTTAGTCTGCAGAGGGGATACAATCTGGTTCCCCCTTGCTTATTGATGCACCACATGATTACAGTATTGTCTGAAACCACTTGAAGAGGTTCCTGTGGCCAAAGATGATTCAAAGAGTTGAGTACCTTGATCAGGACAAGCATCTCTTAGATGTTTATGTGCTTGCATCTGCTCCTGGTGTCCTACACCCCTTGCACTTTCATCCCTCCTGAAACTGTTCACCAAACAGCCTGAAGCATCTGTGATGACTAACTGTTGTCTCCACCAAAAGATGTCCTTTCAGACAAACCACAGCACTGGGATTAAAAATGATAAAAAAGATAAAGGGTGTTGATGCTGGGACCAAACAGTTTTCACATACCACTGTACCTTTCTAATGTGAAGACTTGGCAGGGATATTATGAGAATCATAGATGTTGCGAGACCCAAAATTCTGAAGTATTCCCTCACAGTGACTGAAGTCTGAGTGGAAAACCTTAGAAATAGATCTAAAGAAATATCTAATTTTTCTTGTGGAAGAAAACCTCTTTGAACTAAGGTGGCTAGTTGACATCTCAGGAACACAATCTTGTGCGAGACAGTTAAGAAAGACCTTTGAATGTTCTCTTGGAACCCCAATTTGTGTAAGAGATATCTTTCACTCAGGAAAGAAATTCCTGACACTTTAAAAACACTTTGCAAAGATAAGCAAGTCATCTTAATATGGAAAAAAGTGGATACCCTGTAGTCTGCAATGATGTGTAACTGAAGCTAGACACTTTGTGAACACTCTTGGTGCAGTGGATAGTCCAAAGGTAAGGCAGAGAACTGATACTGTGATCCAGAGACATAAAACCTTAAGAAACGTCTGAAGTCTGGATGAATAGGGATGAGAAGAATAGGTGAAAACAAAAGAGTCTGACCCAGGGGAAGACAAATGACCCCCTGGAAAGAAGGAATTTCCTCCCACTGCCTTCTGTAATCTTGATGAATGATTTGTCTGACATAATCTGTTGCCAAACAGAAAATTTGAGAGTCAGACTTTCTGGAAGTAAAAAGGGGCCAGGGTGGAGGGAAGTCAAAAGGTCTCATGTAAAGTCATTTGTTCTTGCCACACTGTCCTTGGTTTTGGGAGGTTCAAGACTTTACCCCCTTGCCATTTCTTCTTAACCATCTGTTTACCTGTATTTGTTGAGACTGTATAATCTGTTTTGCCACAACTGAATGAGGGGATAGAAAATCCCTTGGACAATTTGGAAAATGAGGGCTGAAAAATCTTAGAGATTCCGTACATCTGCTTGCCCCTTTCATTACTCTTTTAATCACCTGTACAGCACAGGGGCCAACACTAAATCTCTGTCCAAGGGAGAATTTAAAATCTCATTTTTAATATTATCTGAGAGGTTCTGAGAATGCAGCCATCAAACCTCCTTAAAACAGCACCAGGGACCATAGCCCTGGAAGAAGTATCAACAGGGTCATACACATTGAAAACAATGAGTAGTGACCTGTACAATAGACAAAACTAAGTTATTTAAAGCAGATTTTTCCGCTGCAGATAACATTCCTAATAGTTCCACAAGTTATCAGAACAAACACTTAACACATGAGCCTGACGATTCAAAATTCTGAAAAGCAAAGTTGCAGAAGTACACACTTTTCTTTTATACCTATTAATAATTTTCCCGTCCTTATAAGAAAGAGTAGGATTGTAACTAGCTAAGTGCTTAGCAGCAGTGGAATCAACCACAGTTATAGCTGCTGGGTCAGGTTTGGGAATACCATATAAAATGTAAAAGATTGAGGAAATTTATACATTCTATCTGCCTTTTTATGGGAAGCTGGTTGACTATCAGGAAAATTACAGACAGTAATACACATATCCTCTAAAGCCGACAAAACAGGAGGAATGGAAGTGGGTGTGGGTTCTGAAAAATCCTTCTGTAACAACTCATAGTATGTTCTGAAGAACTGAGAAACCTCAGTGTTCTCCCACTGAAAACACTGGCACATTCTAGCAATAGTCTCACAGAAAGAGAACCCCCTACTGGGAGAATCCAACACTGAGCTCTCCACTGAGTCTGAGTCAGAAATCTGAGGAAGAAAGAAATGCATCTGTCTCTACTTCTTCGTGTTCAGATTCAGAATCTTGATTCTCTTCAGGAAAAGAAGAACTTCTCTCTTTTTTTACCAGAAACTAGTTTACAACAAGGAGCAATGAATTAACCCCTGAGCCAGACCCAGTAAACTACTCCTATCCAAAGAAATTTGAGGAGAAGAAGATGCATGCTTGGTTTTCTATTTCATTTTGGTGGGAAAAGTGGGGCAAACTGTGTTACTAATGGTGGCAGCAGCATCCCCTGCATGGGTACATCATTCTGACACAACAGGTAAACCTTCCCTGTTCCCTTTCCTATGACTGATATTACTGGCTCTCCATTGCCCATTGAGGGGACACTAACAGCTGCAGAGGACATGGTTAACCTCCAGTGGATGGTGGTGCTACATCAGGATAAAAGATGGTGGGTCTGAAGTACAGCAAATGGCCACAGCAGAGTCAACCTCCTGTGGCTGTGGCAAAGTGCTAGCTGTTTGTTCAACTTTTTCTTTTTGTGGCTAGAAGGATCAACCATGGGACAGGTAGTCTGTTCTATGGTCAAGCCAAAAATGGTCCCCCTTTCCTGGGGAAGGCAAGCAGCAACTGCCAGTAAAACTACTAGTCCACAAAAGTCATTCTTTTTTGACAAAAAAAAAAAACAGTAAAAAGCACCTTACAGCACTATGTCAGTCCCATAAAGGAAAAATAAACACAATTTCTCCACAGAAAATAAGTTTTCAGTTAGTTTACACAACTTTTCAACTGACAGAAAAAAAATAGTGTTCCATTAAGAAGTATGTTACAGTCTTGAGGGAGTCCATTAAAACACTACACTCCTAGCTTTAAAATAAGTTTTCTGAAGAAGGCTCAGAGGAGCGTTGTCTTCGGCGGTAATAAAGCTCTGAAGGGCTTTGCACTGAAACTTGTCTTTTAGTCAGCTCAGCTTGAGCTGCTTGACAGCTTGAGTGCATGGAAGGTGCCCTGAAGCTTTGGAAGCTGGCCAGTTGTTCTATCCTTGGTAGAATATAACCCATATAGCCAAGGCTACTGCAGCAGTGATGATGATGAACATCTCAAGCAACTAAACAGTAATCCAGCACAGAAATCTGAAGCAGCAATGTGTCACTCAAGTATCCCTTTATGAAAGGTCAAGCACAAAGAAGAAAATGAAAAGGCCCGAGCCCTAAAATTCTTCTGGTAGAAGTAACTACCACAAGAAAAGGAGTCGTCCAAAATATAAACTTCAGTTCCACAGATGAATCCCTTGTGAGCTTATACAACATTATATAAATATCCTGTGGAGGAAAATGGTCTTTAAGGAGAAGTCTGAGATGGGAACCACCTCTCAAGGAAAAAAAAAACGTATACATCACAAAGAAGAAAGGGGAGCAGAATCCTTCCTGCTGGGAATACTGCAGACAGCTCCTAAATGAACCTTAACTGTTGAATTACTAAGGTGCAACTCACAAAGTTTTGAGAAATACTGAAGGACTACATAGGAAGGGGAGATAAAGGATATATCTCTTTGTAGGAGGTTCAGAAAGAAAAATGATCTCACTTATACCTCAGTATGTTTCTCACTGTAGGGTTTATATGAAACAATTAATAAAGTTATCAACTTTTTCATGAAATCTAAAAAGTATGTTCTAGTGGAACTGTAGGAACCAACCTGTTGATGTAACAGCATGGAGTTCAGTATGTATCCTGCCCTAGAAAGGAGTCAAAAGATGGTTGTGATAAGATAAAAAAAAGGGGGACTGATGGTATAATTCTAAAGACTTAGACGTAGTCTGTTATAATATCCCCTTGGCTATAAAGGTGCAGAGCAATTTGGACATAATGGGAAGTACAGGCAAAACATACACATTTTCTTCTTGTCAAAGGCAAGAAAAAGGCACTCCTTGATCTACTGCTGAGGTGAGGAATCATAAAAAAATTCTGACACCTGGGGTAGGATTGGAAGACAAAGTGCTGAAATGACCCTCAATAATGTTTCTTCAGTGGACAGTAGTGTAATTTGTCCTGCATAACCACACAGAAAAATCGGAGAAGAAATGTTTGAGATTCATGTGGCTTCCTCAAAAAACATATTTTAATGAAAAAAAAACAGCAGGAACGGCTTATCAAATTGTATCTTGGCATAATTCAGACAGAAAATTAAACACTGTAATTAAGAATGTAAATTATGAACAGTATGAAAGGAACATACACACACCCATACTTAGTCACACACCCTCAGAAACCACTTTGTTAGACTTTGTGTCATTTAGCCTCCTCTGAACTCAAGTCTAGATGAGTCTAACAAGCTGCTGTAGTGCTCCATAACTCTGTGCATGTGGTAGATTACAAAACGATTTAGAGCACCAAAAAGATAAAAGAACTGATGAATCACGGATTTGCTGTAAAATGTCAAATATAGTCAAAGGTTTTCAACTACGACAGCAGCAGCTTTTCCAAACATGTTTTCATGTTTTATCAAATCTACACTTATATATATATATATATATATATATGGATCTATGCTGATAGATCAAAAGAGCGTACACGAGCTAACTCACTTTTGCGAAAGTGCATTTTATTGAAAATGCACTTTCGCGGAAAAAAACACACCAAAAAACCTAAACAAATAAAACACTAGTCAAGTTTATGCAGGGGCCAAGCCCCCTTGCACCCCCCACACTCCTCTACTGTAATATTTTCACTCTGAGATCACACTACAGTGGGAAAAAGGGAATATTCCCCTATCCCTGCTGTACAGCGATCTAAGCAAAAGTTTGCTTAGTTGTACAGACTACATACTGATGTACAACTAAATCTACATGCAAACTGCTTATTTTTTTTTTTTTTGCAAAAGTGCATTTTCATTAAAATGCACTTTCGCAAAAGTGAGTTCGCTGACATACGTTTCACTGAAACATGCTTTCGATGTTCAGACCAGTACCCATATATACAGACCTAAATCCAATAGAAAATCTGTGGGGTGACCTGAAGTGGGCTGTGCACAAGAGATGCCTTCGCAATCTGACAGATTTGGAGTGCTTTTGCAAGGAAGAGTTGGTAAATATAGGCAAGTCAAGATGTGCCATGCTGATAGACTCCTACCCAAGAAGACTGAATGTTGTAATTAAATCAAAATGTGGTTCAACAAAGTATTAGTTTAAGGGTGTGCACACACAACAAAGTATCAGTTTAAGGGTGTGCACACTTATGCAACCAGTGTATGGTACGTTTTTTTATTTTTTATATTTTGTGCCTTAACAGATTTGTTTCTTTTCAAATGAATTGTACAAATTATAGGTCACATTACAGTTGGGAAAATTTTTGAAAAGATTTATTGTGGTCTCATTTTTTTATATCACAAAAACCTGGCATTTTAACAGGGGTGTGTAAACATTTTATATCCACTGTGTGTGTGTGTGTGTGTGTGTGTGTGTGTGTGTGTGTATGTATGTGTATGTGTGTGTATGTATATATATATATATATATATATATATATATATATATATATACATATATATATATATATATATATATATATATATATATATCTATATATGGATATACATATATATGGATATATATATATATATATATATATATATATATATATATATATATATATATATATATATATATATGGGTCTGCTATACATGATTGAAATTTCACAAAACCGAGACCATATGATCGACTTTTGAAATTTCGTTCATGTTAAAAACAAAAAAAAAAAAACAAAATAAACACTAACCTGCACATTGCTAGCAGGGGGGCAAGCCCCACTGCACCCCCCGATATTTAAATATACCAACTCTGAGATTGCACTACAGTGTGGGAGATGGAAAATCTTCCCATTCCGCACTGTATTGAGATGCTCGTTCCGCATGGCCGGTATTTCAAAAGTCGAGCATATGGTCTTGGACTGTGAAATTTCGACCATGTGTAAGGGGTCCATATATGTATATATACATTTCTATACATTTTATTTATATGTGAGTATGTATGTATGTATACATATATATATATATATATATATATATATATATATATATATATATGTATATCACATTTGTATACATTTTATTTATGTGTGTGTGTGTGTATATATATATATATATATATATATATATATATATATATATATATGGGTCTACTTTACATAACCGAATGCTCAAATGTTTGAAATTCATATGGCCAAGACCATATGATCGAACATTTGAATATTCGAAAATGTGAACTAGACCCGTAAAAATAAAACAACACACATTAAACTGTGTATAGCAGGGGGGCTTCGCCCCCCCCTGCATCCCCCACTCCCCACCTACTTAAATATACCAACTCCGAGATCGCACTACAGCAAGAGCAAGGGAAATCTCCTGGTCCTCGCTGTATGCGATTTCCCATTCAGAATGTCGGTATTTCAAAACATCGAACATATGGTCTGCGACCATATGGGTTTCGAAGTTTTGAATTTCGGCATTCTGAAGGGGACCTATATATACATATATGTATGTATGTCTACATATATATCTGCACACACATCTACACATACGTACAAAACCTGTAGGAACAATTTGCATTAGATAAGAAGAAAGAAAATTTTTCACAGGTGGAAAATATAATTCACACAGTATCAGTATCGAGTGTAAATTGTGTAAAAGGCCTAAAAATTACCATGAATGAACTGGAAAGTCGCCAACACATAATCTACATAACAAGTAGCAGCAATATGACATACTACAAGCACAGGTGCTTGGCTTAGCACCTATCATTCTAAAACTGAATATTCTGACATACGCTTCTTGCTACATCATTTTAATACACTCATTTACAGTAAGTGCAGTCCACATTTCACTTATGTTGCATGTAGCTGTCTAGCTGTTAGGTCTTTGTCTGTAGTTGTACTATTAATTATTTCCTTGAATACTGGGGAGACCCATTCACTGTACTATGAAGTCTTCCAACCAAATGACAAATATTGTCTGGGAGAAATGCATTGACTTGACCCTAGCAATGACTTGATTAAATTACAGTTGACAGGTAGCATACTCTTTTTTGATGCTGTTAAATCAGAAGGCTGTGCATTCTACTTCCTCTTCAGGTGCTTGGCTTAATTTTCCAATTTAGGCACTGCAGTGCAGCATCACAAAATGTGTAAACACTAGCTACACAAAGTGATACAGACATAATTGTCGAGGGGTTCTTTCAGATGAAAGGATAAATAGGAGCAGTGCACTACTGGTATCAGCAGTGCTCACAGTTACTTTCTATATCTTTAAAAGTAAAACTGGTGTCAGTACTCCTTTTCCCAGATCATATTTTCGTTCTTTCATTTCACACATACGTTTGAATTACTGCATTCATTGTCGGTGCAAACAGGCAAATACTTGACTTACATCCTTGTTTAAATCCTCTCCTAACTTTTATCTTTTCTCCCATCAATCCTTTTGTCAAAACTTTTGCCCATGACATTCTGCAGCATACTTTTGTAAAATTCAAAATGTTTTCTCCTATCCCACATGTCTCTAGCATCTTCCCTATGGCTTCATGATTAACCTTATCAAACACCTTTGCTACATCATATGCTGCTAGCCTTACTTCCTAATTTTCTTTCATAATCATATATGTTACTCTCTTTACTATTAACATTTCCTTCATCTCTCTCCCCTTGATTCTGAAATACTCTTCTTCTATAACTTCATCCAAAGCCATTTGCACTCGTTTTGTATTACTTTCGTAAAGATTTCATAATCTGTATTTCCCGGTGTTATCTGTCTCCAATGTTTTATATCTTTTCTTTATTTTTTTTCAATATAAACTTAAATATTCCACCACAAATACCTTCATCTTTCTCTAGCCATTCATTTAATATCTACATCTCTTTATAAGATTCATAACCCAAACCATCATTTTTTGGTGTTGATTCTTCCCTTCCTTCCCTTATGATTTCTTACATTTATCTCATTGCAATCTCCTTTTAGAACTAATTCTTAACATTTTCAGTTTTCTACAGTGCATACTACTTCTTGTATTGTTTTTTTCATACATCTTATCCACAAACTTTTCTACAATTTCTACTATTTCTCTCTGCCTACAACTAAAATTTCCTTTTTCATCAAACATTGCATCCACTCTTCCTTCTCTTGTTTCATCTCTTTTTCCTTTAAAAAATCTTTTATTTAAACAATATATTTTAACTTTGTCTCTATTTTTTCACACTACTCTGTTTCTATTACGCTTCTTCTATTACCACAGTGTTCAATTTCTTTTTCACGTCTTTTATAATTTCATTATACTATTCATTTCTTTCATTCCTTTTTCTACAGTCAAAAATATTTTTTTGTATTTTTCTTTATAAGTACTCAACTAATCTGCCGTTTTCATAATGTACACTCATTGTTACATGCTCTTCCAATAAAATCTTATGTTCCATTTTCACCTCATCTGTTTTAACAATCTCAACAGTCAATCTTTATATTCCTTTCCATTCTTTTACTACTACTCTGTCATCCTCTATTCTATCCCATACTGTTCTATAATCTAAAAACATAGCTAATTCTAGCCTCACATGTTATTTCTTTCATATAGTTTGAATACACTACATAGGTTCATAGGTAGGTACTAGGCTATCGGCCCTAGGGCCTATACAAGCCTAGCCAAAAAGGTACCCTGGCTTTCGCCACCCAAGAAAATAATTTTCTTCTGCCCCTGTTGAGCAGAGCCACAGAGGTGATCCCCGGGGTGAATTTCCTATTTCCTATGACATAACTTTGTATGTTAGGCAGAGATCGCCTCTGAATAGGTGATATGCAACAGAGTAAAGCTGAAGGTTTTTGAGATGGTCTGCGTAGGGCATCTGTTTAAGGCTGGTAATCCTCCTTGTGAGGTATTTCTGCGGCCTTTCCAGTTGTTGTAGATGTCTTGTGAGGTACATACCAAACGGGGTGTTGTACTCTGGGTCTAATGAGTGACGAGTAGAGGGGAACAATGACCTCTTTTTTCCTGGATGAGAAACCTTTTGTGATGGTGTGCCATGTAGAAATATTTCCTGACTACTGTGACGATGTGATTATCAAAGGAGAGACTACTGTCCACCTGTGTCCCAAGGTCTCTTATTACAATTTCGGTGTTGAGTAGACTACCACCTATGTGGTAGCTCACGGGTACAGAGTTTTTACCAAAGGGGATGACAGTGCACTTTTTGGCATTGAGCTTGAGGCCATGGCTTTGACACCAGGCATCTGTCTTAGTGAGGCCCTTTTGAAGGCTGTCCACATCGTTAGGAGTTTCAATTATGGCTCCTAGTTTGCAGTCATCTGCGAACTTCATTAGCCAAAGACCTTCTGTGTTAGCCTATTCCATATTCTATTTAAGTTCTAAACATTCCCCTTTATATGTCCGGTCTCAATTGTTTTCCTATTTTTAAACATCCATGTCTTATAACCTCTCTTTTTACTTTAAACCTGTGTGTTATTTTTTTCCTGTCCATTCTCAGTTTGCATTTAAAATCTACAACTATAATAACTGACATATTAAATATCACAACGTTTTTAAGTTCCACAGACATCTTTTTCCTCTCTATCATACTGCTGTATGCATAAACTACAATTATCCTTGCACATACAAATTTTTCCCTTTTCCTTATATCACATCCTAAAAGTTTTCCAGGCACTGCTACCATCCCATCAAATATTTTCCCTCTTCACTTAAAAAATCTTGTTCCCTGAACATATATCACTCTCCACTGATCATATAATCTTTTCACCCCATGTTACCTCAGTTCTTTTCCTTCTTTTCTTCCTTCACACATCTCATATCTAACAAATATATAACCTCCATACTCATTTTTATACAAGTCAGTGTCTACCACATCTGTAATATCATTTCAAATGATGTTCACTTTTAATGCTAATATTCCTACATCATCCATTTGCTTTTTTGTGTCTTTATTTCCAGGTTTTATATTTATTTTCCTTCTCCACATCCTCATTCCAAATGATGTATCATTCTTTTCTTCTTGTTCTTCTTACGTCTCAAATTTTCCCTCTACCCCTTCTTCACTCCCTATAGCTGCACATCTGGATTGATCTGGTTTCATCTTGCACTGTAGTACTTTCTCTCTGCAGAATATTTTCTACATTATTCCAGCCATCCTGCCCCATACCAGTTTTATTTTCTTCCTCAGTTATCCCCCAAAATACTTTCTCCAGCAGTATCTTCAGTTACATTATCATCAGGTTGTCTAACTTAACCTTTTCTAGAAAAGGGCAGTCAAACTAAAATGTCCAAATTTGTTGCATTTTTACACTCAGGATTACATTTTGTGGTGTGTCCCCTTTCTCCTCAGTGGCCACATCTTTTTTTATTACAGAGTTGTGCCAAATGCTTCTTACTCCCACAAAAAACATGCTTTAGTTGTCCACAATACCTCAATGTTCTCTATTTCCCATCCACGGTTATAACAGCTTCAGTTACAGCATCTTTCTTTCCTTTATCATTTCTACATATGTAAACATTTTCTTACTGGTCACATCAATTCCGTTTACTCCACTGGCCAAGCATACTTTCAAGCTTCTGTCATAACTTTCTGATAATCTAGCTCCTTTTTTAATTCATCTGCAGCACTTCCTCTGTTACCTCTCCTACTACATGATCATCAATATATAGCTAATTTTGATCTATCATCTTCATCAACACAAGAGTTTCCGAACTTCCTTCCTCCAGTTCTGTAATAACAATTTCCTCACTTATATAATCTGTGATATTTCAGTATTCTGCAACACTCAGCTTTCAGCATGCTTTCTCCTTTCCTCCTCCATCTCAGAAAAAAACTTTGGCCTCAGACAGCAGCAGTGTTCTGGCACCACCTAGTGGCCAAAAATAATGGGGGTCATTACCCAGAGTCCCATACAAATTTCTCCTAGTCAGTACAACTACAGCCTTGAGTCTCCCCTGAAAAGAGACAACTGGCCCAGCGGGATTAACTCAGGCAACAAAATATACATAAAATAAATAAATCTTTTTATTTTCTATTCCCATCACTTACCCAAGGGGGATTTGCAATGGGAACAGTGAGAGGACATCATTCATACACTTAACTGAAACATGATTGCACCCATATGCAGATGAACATTTCCTCAGTATTCCTATCTCTACTTGAGACTCATTGGCAGGATATGTACCTCCCTTTTCCAATTCCCAGGGACAGGCAAGCAGACAATTGCCTTCTTATATCATCTCCCCTAGCCAGTCCTCAAATCTGTGGGCTGCTAGTCTACCCTAAATCATCAGCAGTGTAAATGGATTTGTTCAGAAACATTCTGAGTGGTTCCATGTTAAATGTCTTGCTGAAGCTTAAGCAGGTCATATCTGTAACCCCTTTCTTGTTTATTGTTCAACTTACCTAGTTAAACAGCTCCCTTAGATTTGCTTATCATGACATTCCTAATAAAGAATCACTGCCATAGTTGATTCATTGTTGGCTTTCACAGCTGTTAAAATGATTTCTTTCAACAGTGTTTCTGTGATATGTCCACAAATGAAGATTGTCCTTGTTTCTGTGGAGCTCCTCCTTTCTTTTTGGAGCCTCCTTTCCATTACTTTATGAATGTCTGCTTGCGGCAGGTGTAAAACCTATAACAAACTTGGAGAAGGGAAGATGAAAAATCACAGTAACCCCCTGAATCAGCTTCCCACTCTTGTCACAGTTTTTCAGGACCTCAGCAGCAGGTGGGCCAAAAACAACTTTCCTATTTAAAGAAGAATTCAGATTTTCAGTTGTAATGCCCTCAAATAAATTTTGAGAATGTAACCATGTTAACTGTCTCTTAACATTTCCAGGAGCAGCTACTCTGGAAGACGTATCAGCTGAGTCATAAGCAAACCTCAAGGAGTGTATGGTGACTTGAGATACAGAAATAATAAATGAATTTGTGGAAGAACTTTTCCTTAGAAGAGGGAAAAGTAGTTCCAATGTTCTTCATAGTCTCAAAAGATTCAAGCAAAAATTGCAACATCTGAGCTTGGCAATTAAGAATTTTGCAAATAAATGTGTCAGAAGAGGACACTTTTCCCCAAAATCTATCAAAAGCTTTCCCATCTTTGTCAGAAGGATAGGGATTAGCATTTACCAAATGTTTAACAACAGTAGGATTTGCTAATAAAAACACTGCAGGATCAGATCTGGTCTTTGAAAAAAAAATGTATGAATGAGGAACTTTTTACAATCTATCTACTTTCTTAAGGCAGCAGGCTGGCTGTCAGGCAAGTTACAGGCTTAAATAAAAAAAACATCCTCAAATGCTGAAAGTACAGGAGGAATTGGGGATGGGTTCAGGAAATTCCATCTGTAGCAATCATAATACTTTTTTCAAGAATACTGGAATATCACTATGTTCCCTCTGAAACAATTTGTTCGTCCTACAGATGCTTTCAGGAAAAGAAAATTTGTTTTAGGGACTATCAAAAGAAGCACTCTTCTCAGAATCTGTATCAGTCACCTGAGGAGAGAAAACAGAAGTTGTTCTGTAAAAATCATTTCACTGTTCAGAGTACTGAGAATCTTCAGAAAATGAAAAATTCCCTTTTCTCTTACCAGAAAAATTAGAATGAGATGAGTCAACAGAATGAACTAAGCCCTGAGCTAAGCCCAATAGGCCATTCAATCTCAAATAACTGAGGGGAGGGTGAATGTTAAACTTTCTGCATCTTCTTAAGGAACTTCCACAGATGCAGATCGACTATAGTCAGACACATCACCCCAGGGAATAGGCATCCTTGTCCAGCTAGGCAGAGAAGCATTCCTTGTTTCCCTCCACCAAGATTAACAAGAGTGGTTCTTCCATGCTTGCTAAGGTTACTCCAACAGCCGCAGAGATCACGCCTAACTCCCAGTCCATGCTGGCTGAAGGGAATACACCAAAGGGAACCAAAAGGAGTACATGTCCGGAGTTGGAGTAATTTGTAGAGTTAGTATACAAACAGTATGTTAGAAGATGAATAGTGTGAGGAAACATAAATGAACACAGCAGAGATCACCATCTGCAGCTGAGACAAATGTGTTGCCTGTGGAGGAGACAAAGGCTTTCTGGAATTTTTTTTCTCTTTATGTGGCTGGAGGAAGGAAGAACCAAGGAACCAGTAAGTTGTTCTATGGTGAAACCAAAAATGAAGCCTGGGTAAGACTAACAACAATAGATAATAAAAAAGGAAAGTAAAAAAAAAGTAGTGTTTTCCACTAGAAAACACAATAAAAAGTGGAATGCACTTACCCAAGCCCCTAAAAGTAATTTAAGAAAAGTTTTCCACAGGAAAACAAAGATAAATTGCAAATTTAACAACTTTTTTTACACAAAATTTGAAAGTAGCACTTCACTGTAAAACATGACTGAAAGTCATGTGACATTCCAATAAAACACACTTTCCTAACTTAAGTTATTTAAAGAATAAGTTAAGTTTCTGTCATGAAATAAAAGTTTGAAAGCTCTTTCCCAAAGGAAACTTTTCTGCCAAGCAATGGAGAAACACTAACCAACCATCAATCCTTGAAAGCCTGCAAGAGGAGTATTTTTTGGTAGCAAGAAAGCTCAGAAGGGCTTGGCACTGAAAACTGTTGATTTTACTCAGTCTGCTTTAGCTGTTAATGGTTTGGGTACATGGAAAGTGCCCTTAGGATTTGAAAACAACTCGGCTATTATATCCTGTGAAGCATATACCCTGTACAGTTAAGGCTACTGTAGCAGTGATCAAAGGATGAGCATCGCTAGAAAATCTTGCTGGATATGTCATTTGATATTCTGGACCACCTGAAACACAATATCCTATGTTCCAAATATTCAACAGTTTATGACAGGAAAGCAAGATAATGCCAAATCTTTTCCCCCTATTTTATTTTTTGCCATCTAGGTAACTGAAATTATCCATTTTAAATAATTTTTATTCACAACCTGGTCCTTGAGGGTAAGAGTCAGTGTAATATACACACAGTTGTAGCAAGGGAGTCGGGTGCTCTAGCTAATACACCCATTTTATCACCCACTTGCATTCTAAGTGATGCAACTGAGATTGCTTAATAGCAGCCTATAAACTTGTCATAATGTTTCTTTAAAGTAGGAACAAGATTATTACTACAGCAACCTAATAGCACATTGTTACCTTTGAAAAAAAAGTGTAGTTTTTGACAATTTACAAGCTGTCACTAAGCAAGCACAAGCATATATGACAGCTTGTACGCCACCAAACTGCTCAGTGTCCCCTACAAATTGGTACCTAGGGAAGTGGGAAGAAGACAAAGCACCCAAAAATCACACAGATATGAGGACAAAGTACAGTTTTGTACCTACCATAAATGTAGATGTTCGAGGATCCACATTGCTGCAGTCCTAACTATTGGGGTAGTCCGCTGTCCAGTCGGAGTATATGGCTGGCCGTCGGTCAGACGCGTTAGACCTGGCGTCGTAAACAAGGTGCTAATGCGCATGACCGACGCCCATCCTCAGTCTTTTCTTGCCCCAGATGTCAGAAGACCCTGAAAAGATAAGGCCAAAACCAAAACTCCAAATATACCTGCACCAAAAATATGTACAATATATACAAAATTACCAGAATATAACCTCACCTACACAACCACCCCTAAACACAGAGGGAAGGAGGGAGGATGTGGATCCTCGAACATCTACATTTATGGTAGGTACAAAACTGTACTATGTTCTTCATTCCACATTGCTGCAGTCCTAACTATTGGGTAGAATCCCAAAGCAGAGGTAAGGGAGGCTGGCAAATCATAAGGAAGCAGGAACTGACAACATGCCTTGCAAAATAGCTGTAAACCAGCCCTAGACTTAGAGTAGAGAGGAAGGAGATAATGCTTAGAGAAAGTATGCACTGAACTACAAGTAGCTGCCTCCAAAATATCCTTAGTTGCCAACCCCCTTAGAAATGCTGTTGAAGTGGCAGTAGCCCTAGTGGAATGAGGCCTAATCCCAACTGGAATCTCCTTGCCATGATGGGAATAACAAAATGCAATGCAAAACCCAATCCACCTAGAAATAGTTTGTTTTGACACAGGCTTGCCCTGCGAACCCAAAGCAAAAGAAACAAACAACTGCTGAGACTGCCTAAAATCCTTAGTCCTGCTCAAATAATAACAACTGCCTGTGTACATCTAAAGTGTGCAAAATCTTTTCCTTTATTTTGAGGATCTGCATAAAAAGTAGGCAAATGAATAGTTTGGTTTAAAGCCACACTAGAAACCACCTTAGGCATAAAGGAAGGATTAAAGATACCCTATCCTTATGAAAAATCAAAAAAGGCTCTACCGCCATAAGGGCCTGCAACTCAGAAACCCTTCTTGCAGAAGTAATGGCCAACAAAAAAGCAGTCTTCCATGACAAGTATTTCAATTCAGCAGTAAAGGTTGTAGAGTAAGTTTCTCCAACACAAAATTGAGATCCCAAGCAGGAGTAGGAGCGGGGTCTTATATTCTTTGCCCCTCTAAGAAATTGCTTGAACAAAGGATGCGAAAACAATGGTGGGTCACAATCATAGTGAGCTGAAATTGCTGCAGCATGAATCTTAATGGAAGAGAAAGACAAACCTTTGTCCAATAACTCAGTAAGATATTGAAGAGCCACCCTCAAATTAGGCTCAATCTCCAAATTGTTTGCTGCACCCCAAAAAAAAAAACTCTTCCATTTTTCTGACACTTTCCTTGTACTAGGTCTTCTGGCTTCCATAATCACATTTAAAACTTGTTGAGGAAGTTGAGACCTGCTGTCTTTCAAAACAGAATATGCCAGGCTGTTAGATGAAGAGAGTGAAGCTTGACATTGAGCAGGTGACCGTCCCTCTGAGACAACAGGTGTGGAATCCAGAGTCCTCAGTAATGGGTACCAGTGCTGCCGAGGCCAATCTGGAGCTATTAAAATCATCCTTGGCTTGTCTTGTCTGACCTTTAGAAGCACCTTTGGGAGAAGAGGCAGAGGTGGAAAGCATACACATGAAGATTTTTCCAACTGAAAGAAAGAGCATCCACTTTCCAAGCTGTGTGATGAAACCTCTTTGTGCAAAACTTTGGCAGCTGGTGGTTTAGTGGAGAAGCGAACAGATCTATGTCTGGAGTTCCCCATGACACTGTCAATTTTTGAAATACATGAAGATCCAGTTTCCACGGGATCCATGATTTGTCTGCTTAACACATCTGCTAAGGAGTTCTGTGCTCCGGCAGAAACCTTGCCTGAAGAGTTAGTTGCAAGCTGAGCAGTCTCCCATAAAATCATTGCTTGCCTGCACAATGGGTAAGAATGTGTTCCCCCTTGTTTGTTGATGTACCACATGACAGTTGTGTTGTCTGTTAGAATCAACACCTGCCCTGGAAGAAGTAACTCCTTGAAAGCCATTAATGCAAACTGGACTAACATCTCTTTCATGTTGATATGTAGATGCTGTAGTCTGGCAGGCCACTTGTCTTGTATCCACTTTCCATTTAGATGAGCTCCCCAAGCAATGTCTGAGGCATCTGTCGTTAGTATCTGACTCGCCTCTGGCCGGGTCACAGAGAGTCCCTTGTTTAGGTGACATTCCTGAGCCCACCACAAAAATTCCTTTTGAATGCAAGGTATTATTTGAATGACAGTGTCCAAATCCTGGCAGTGCTGTGTCCATACATTTTGAGATACCATTGCAGCTTCCTCATATGCAGTTTGGCATTGGGAAGCACCAGAATACAAGATGCCATGGACCCTAAGGCTTGAAGGACTGTCCTTGCAGTCAGCCCGGACTGAAGAGATAGTTGATGGAAGTAACTGGAAAGATTCTTTTGTTTGTCCGGGGTTAAAAAGGCCATCTGGGCTGCTGTATTCAGTCTCACACCCAGAAAGCACATGTCTTGAGAGGGTACTAGACTGGACTTTATTTCGTTCACAGAATACCCTAGGCATCTTAGCACTGCTATGACATAATCCAAATGCTGTAGAAGGTCTTCCTTTTCTTGAGCTAGAATCAGGCAGTCGTCCAAGTAAGGATAGATTTGAATTCCTTTTAGCCTGAAGTAAGCTATCACTGGAGCCAGAACCTTTGTGAATACTCTAGTGGATAAGCCAAAGGGCAATGCAGAGAACTGATAATGAGAATTTCCAGCTCGAACAGCAGATACTTCCTGCAACTTAGTCTTATAGGCACATGAAGGTAAGCTTCCTTGAGATCTAAAGTTACCATCCAGTGATCTTTGCCCAGCAGAGGTAAAAGCTGTTGTAACGTCAACATTTTGAACTTGGGAATGTCCAGATAAGTGTTGAGGATAGATAAATCCAAAATTGGTCTCCACGTGTTCCCCTTCTTGGGTACTAGGAACAGAGAATAAAATCCTTTCTGGCACAGGAACTGGCTGAATGGCCCCTATTTGGAGCAACAGAAAATTTGCTTGTGAGCCTCTTTTCTTTGTAGAGGAGGAATGTCTGGCATGCCTTTGAAAGGAGGCAAGGTATGGAAATAAAACCTGTAACCGTGGTGAATGATATCCAGAACCCATCTGTCTTGGGTAATTAAATCCCAATTTTCTTTGAAAAGAGACAGCCTTCCTCCCAAAGGTGCTGCCAGGCGGAATGTACTGGCAGCTGAAAAGGCAGGTCATTGGGTCTGCTTACGAAAGGACTGACCCTGCCCTCACCAGAAGTCTGAGCAGGGGAACTCCCTGTCCAAGAACCTTGAGCTCTGCCTAGACTGGGAATCATAAGCAGGATAAGTCCATCCCTTAGTAGGCCAATTTCTACTAAACTTGAGGCTGCACCTGCAAAAATCCTTAACAGTTTGCATAGACTTAGCCTTGTCCTCCATTTTCTTTAAAACTGCTTCCACAGGCGAACCAAACAACACATCAGACTGCAAAGGAGCATCCAAAATCCTTGTTTTAACATGCTCGGCTAAATTCTGATCTCTCAACCAGGCATGCCTACGAAGAACAGAACCAGTGGCAGCCACAAACCACACTGCAAGGAATGTTTACCCACCTGTTCAGACACATGAACTAAATCCTGCAATTCTTTACACTCAATACCTTCTGCCAGAGCATCCACCTTAGATTTCAATTGTGAAAGGAGGTAATTCTGATATTTTAACATGTGAAACTGACAATTCAACGCCCTCATGGCTAAAGTGGAAGAAGTATACACTTTCTTTCCCCATCTATCCAAAGCCCTTGCCTCTTTATCAGGAGGAACAGGATTTTTAACAACAGAGGCCTTCACCTTTGGGCCCCTGAGAGACAGTTTGGTCTGCCCTAGGACTCTTAAAAGATACTTATGAGCTTCAGGCACCCTATAGTACCTATCCGGTTTAACTGGGGCAGGAGGCAAAGAATCAGGATTCAGGAAGCCTCTGCAAAACATCTTCCACCACATTCAGAACAGGAGGAATAGCTAAAGGCCTATGCTGGGGTAAAACAAGAATTTTCTGGAATCAGAGAAATCTTGACCTTCCCATTTAATGCTCCCTCATGGAATGCAGGGTCTCTGAAAATGAAAAATCCTCAGGAGGAGAAGCTGAAGGAGTAGAATCATCCACATCAGAATCAGAATAAGGAGGATACTCCTGCAAGTCTTCAACCAAGACTCAGAGCCTCCCGACAGTGTTCAAAACTCTCAAACTCAGGTTCCACCCTAGGCCTCTTATCAGGAGGGGGCATAGAACCTCTAATCGTAGTAATCAAATCCTCTGCCATTTTAAGCATATGTTTCTTAGGCAAAGACCCTGAAGCACTAGGAGAAACCCCACTGAAGCTACACTTGGCCTGCCTCTCAAAGAAGCCTTGGAAACAGAGGGGAGGACCACCAACTAGGGAAGAACAGCCACCTGAGAAGCCCCTCAGCCTGGCCTACTTCCTGAGAGGATACATCCTGTAACAATAAAGTCTCTCCTGAGACTCCAAAGAAACACCTGGCAGAACCTCCGGCTCACTGAGTTTTCTAAAGAAGAGACGCCGCCAGGGTTCTTCGGGTTCTTCCTCAGCTTTGCTGCTTTGTCCTTTATAATTACAACGCTTCCCAAACTAACCTGGCACAGTCTAACCTTCTATCCAACAACGCCGTGCTCAGGCCCTAAACAAGGTATACACAAAGTATGGTAATCCCTATGAGGTATCTGTTTAATACAGTTATTTACTTTTTCTGACATAACTCTGACTTCAGAAACTTTCAGAAATTGCTTCTGCATAAAAGACTGGGGATATGACGCAGGTCATGCGCATTAGACCCATCGCGTACTGGCGTCTCTAATGCGCGCCTGACGCCAGGCAGCCATACCTTGCGGTATTGACGACTGACTGCACGGCCCAATAGTTAGGACTGCAGCAATGTGGAATGAAGAACATCATACAAAATCCACAAAGGCAGAAACCAGAGGTCCAAAGTGATCACCTGAATATTGTAAAGGAAATAAAAGAAAGGAGGTGGTATTTTGAGAAAAGGGATAACTCTATCTTTTTTAAATAAATGGAATTTGTGGAAAAAAGAAGTTATGTAATTACCATAACATTCCATGTTTGTTGTCCATCTCGCCATTCATTCTTACTGGATGGGTTTGGAGCCGATCCTCGGCTCTGACTCGGCCAAATACATTAGCTCGAAGACTGTAACTTGGCTCATAGCAGAATAGGTATGCCATCATGCAGTGGTGTAATTCCCCAGATCTTGTTTGCTGCCAACCATAAATAATCTGTCTAAATTACAAATGAAACATCAGGTATAGAAAAAAACAGGAAACTACAAAGGAGCTCCTTTAGTAAGGAAGGAAAACCTCACTTTTAGGTCCTCTAGGAGTCCTTGGCTGGGGGAAGGTGGGGGAGGTCATAAGAATGAATGGCGAGATGGAAAACAAACATGGAATGTTGTGGTAAGTGCATAACTTCTTTATGTTATGTTGTCCTATCTCGCCTTCATTCTTACTGGATGAGACAGCGTCCCTAGCACCATTTCCGTTTGGCTCATGGAAGAACACCTTTGAGCACAGTGGAACCAAAGGAAGCCCTGTCCCTGGAGGCCAAATCCACTTTGTAATGAGTAATAAACGTATGGGGAGTTTCCCATGTAGCAGCAGCACAAATACTGTCCATTGACAATTTGGCCAGGCAAGCAGAGGATGTCGCTAATGCTCTGGTCGTGTGGCCTCTAACTTTGAATGGTAAATTCCTGTTATTTGAGGGGTATATAAAGGTAATGCAATTTGACAGCCAATTTATAAGCGTAATTTTTGAAACTGGCATGCCCTTTTTTGCTTCAGAAAAAGAAATGAACAATTGATCTGTTTTCCTGAAATCTTTAGTTCTATGCAGATAAAAAATCTAAGCTAGCTATGCACATCCAATTGGTGAAATGTGTACTCTGACTTGTTGCTATGATTGGAAAAAAACACTGGCAGCTCAATAGATTGATTTAGATTGGTCTGGGAACAAACTTTTAGCATGAAGGACGAATTAGTAAATAGAGATACTCTATCTCTATGGAAAATCAAGTACGGTGGCTTGACTGATAGAGCTTGCAACTCCGAGACTCTTCTTGCAGATATAATGGCTACCAGGACAATAGTTTTCTAAGAAAGGAATTTGAGATCACAAGATGAGGAGGGCTCGAAAGGAGGTAATGTTAGTTGAGTCAGGACAAAATTCAAATCCCATGGAGAAAGAGGCTCTTTTATGGGAGGTCTCAATAAACAAGTACCTTTTAAAAATTATTTACACAATTTGTGCGACATCAGGTTAGGAGTATATTCACCAATGTGGAAATTAGATACCGCAGCTAGTTGGACTCTAATTGTATCTGCTGCAGAACCTTGCTGAAAAAGTTCCTCAAGAAATTCCAAAATTTAACTGACTGGGGCAGAGAAGGGGTCAATGTTTTTTGCTTGTGCCCAGTAGGAGAACCTCTTCCATTTACTAGCATATAACTTTCTTGTTGAAGCCTTGTGAAAGGATACCAAAATGTGTTTTACTGCTGGTGTGAAGTCTTGAATCCTGACTAAGTTTGGAAGTAGAGCAGCCATGCTGTCAAACTGAGGGTTTGGAGAGCAGGATGAAGAGTTCTGGACATATGAGTCAGATGGTCTGGAAATGGGTCCAGACACCAGGGCTTCTCCTGTAGGTGAGGCCAGAGAAAGGGGAACCAAATCTGACGAGGCCAGTATGGGGCAATGAGAATTAGCTTGCCAATCGTGAACAAGTGCATCTCTCGGTTTCTCCGCCCAGAGGGGGGAATTAGGGCAAAGTAGCTGCTGCATTTGGTATTCATGGAAGTGGCAAAAATATTGCAGCAAGGCTGGCCCAATTTTCGGAAGATCTCCTCTGCTATGTTTTGGTTCAGAGATCACTCATGAGGCATTAAAATCACCCTGCTGAGCTTGTCCGCTATCACACTGGATTTCCCCAGGATATGCGTTGCTACTAGAAAACGTTGGGAAGAAATTGCCCATTGCCATACTCTCAGTGCCTCTCAACAAAGGGGGTACACCTACCATAAATGTAGATGTTCAAGTGTCTTCACTGTTGCAGTCATGACTGTAGGATTCTCCCCTGCCGGCAGGCAGCCCTCGGTCGGCCAGAATCCCAAAGTCTGGGTCCGGCGTCGGCTGTTCAACCATGCTCCCTGACGTCAGAGCGCCAGGAGTATAAAGCTGACAGCCGACGCCATCTTCTCCAGTTTTTCTTGCCCCAGATGTCAGGAGTCCCAAAATGAAAAAGGTCCCATAACCTTTGCAAATACACCTCAGAAGAATGGTGAAAAAAGGAAATACACAAAAATAAAAATAAGAGGGGACAGGAGGGAGGGGAAACCCAGACTGCAACAGTGAAGACATTCGAACATCTACATTTATGGTAGGTGTACACAACTGTACTATGTTCATCGTGTTTCACTGTTGCAGTCATGAGTGTAGGGTAGAATCCCAAAGCTGAAAGAAAGGGAGGTGGTCATAAAGAAGAAGGGGTGGCTAAAAGGCCCTGAAAGACTGCAGAGGCAAAGCCTGCCCTAGACTTAGAGTAGAGAGGTAGATTGTAGTGCTTAGAAAAAGTATGCACTGAACTCCAAGTTGCATCTTCCAAAATGTCCTTGGTAGGAACTCCCCTGAGGAAGGCCGCAGAAGTGGCAGCAGCTCTGGTGGAATGAGTCCGTATACTCCCTGGGATTTGCTTTCCATGGTGTGAATACCAAAACCTGATTCCATGAGCAATCCATTTAGAAATGGTCTGTTTTGAAATGGCTTTACCTTGAGAGCTTGAAGCATAAGAAACAAACAATTGTTCTGATTTTCTGATGTCCTTGGTTCTGTCCAGGTAAAAACGTAGTTGTCTGTGTACATCCAAGGAATGTAAGATCCTTTCCCCTTTATTTTGAGGAGTGGGGAAAAAAGTTGGCAAGTGGATAGTTTGATTTAAAGCCACTTTGGAAACCACCTTAGGCATGAAAGTAGGATTAGTCCTCAAAGATACCCTGTCTTGATGAAAAATAATATAAGGTTCCACAGCCATAAGATCTTGTAACTCTGAAACTCTCCTGGCAGAGGTTAGGGCTAACAAGATAGCTGTCTTCCAAGATAGAAACTTGATGTCAGAAGAGGCAGCAGGCTCAAAAGGAGGCAAGGTTAGTTTTTCCAAAACATAGTTGAGATCCCAAGCAAGAATGGGAGGAGATCTAGGAGGTCTTAAGTTTTTAGCACCTCTCAGAAACTGACTCATGAGCTGGTGGGAAAAGATGGGAGGGTCTGTATTATAATGAGCAGAAATAGCCGAAGCATGTATCTTAATGGAAGAGAAAGAGAGACCCTTATGTAAGAGATCTGTCAAATAAAGTAAAATTAAGGAAATGTTAGGAAGAAAAGGATCAGAATCCTGAGCCTGCATCCAGGAACAAAATCTTTTCCATTTTCCTGCATAAGATTTTCTAGTGCTAGGACGTATGGCTTCTAAAATGACATCCATAACCTGCTTGGGTAGAAAAGAAGAAATCAAAGGTCCTGGATTAACCACGCCGCCAGGCTGAGAGTTCTGACATGAGAGTGTAGAACCTGACCCTGATGTTGGGACAGAAGGTTCGGAGACTGAGGTAAAACCCAAGGGGGCTCCCGACATAGGTTTTTTAGAGTTGGATACCAAAACTGCCGAGGCCAATTTGGAGCCAGCAAGATTATCATCTTGGGCTTGTCCTGTTTTATCTTCAATAAGACCCGTGGAAGAAGAGGAAGAGGTGGAAAGGCATATCCGGAGAGGTTCCTCCAACTGAATGACAGGGCATCCACTTTCCAAGCTTTTCTGTGGAATGTCCTGGTGCAAAAATTCTGTAGTTGATGATTGAGATGGGATGCAAAGAGGTCTATGAGAGGACATCCCCAGACTGCTGTTATCATCCTGAATATTTTGGTGTCCAGCATCCACTCGTGTGGATCTGAAAGGTTTCTGCTCAGACTGTCTGCCAGGAGGTTTTGTTTCCCTGGTAGAAACTGAGCTTGAAGATCCAGATTGCAAGCTAGAGCTGTGTTCCAGAGATCCATGGCTAGTCTGCATAGGGGGTAGGAATGAGATCCCCCTTGCTTGTTTATGTACCACATAACTGTGGTGTTGTCTGTCCGTATTAGTAGTTGTCCTGGTTGTAAAAGATTCCTGAAGGCCAATAAGGCTTTCTGAATGGCTAACATTTCCTTTAAGTTGATATGCAGGTGCTTCTGATCCTTTGTCCAAAGGTCCTGCAGACAATTGCCCTGAAAATGGGCTCCCCAAGCATAATCCGAGGGGTCCGTGGTTAGAATCTGAGTGGCAGGAGGCAGACAAAAGGGTTTCCCTTTGTTTAGAGCACAAGCCCTGGACCACCAAAGAAATTCCTTTTGAAGGCAAGGAAGGACGGAGATCAGTATGTCTAAACTGTGGCAATGCTGAGACCATACACTTTTTAGGTACCACTGTATTTTCCTCATGTGTAGTCTTGCATATGGTACGAGAAGGATGCAGGATGCCATGTAACCCAAAGCCTGCAGGAATTTCCTTGCAGATAGTTGAGTTAGAGTTGCCAAGGTTTGGAAAGTTGAAGCCAGCTGTAATTGTTTTTCGGATGTCAGAAATGCCATCTGGGTTGTAGTGTTTAGAAGTGCACCCAGAAAAGTTATCTGTTGTGAAGGTGTCAAATTTGACTTTTTTATGTTTACAGAGAATCCCAGGAACTTGAGGAGGTTCTGTACAAATTCCAGATGCTGGAGTAAAACATCCTTGCTGTCTGCCTGAATTAGACAATCGTCCAGATAAGGGTAAATTTGAATTCCCTTGAGTCTGCAGTAAGCTACTACTGGAGCCAGGCATTTGGTGAAGACCCTGGGCACAGTAGACAATCCAAAGGGCAGCGCAGAGAATTGAAAGTGCCTCGATCCGGCCTTGAACCTGAGGTATTTTCTGCGATCCTGCCTGATGGGAATGTGTAAATATGCCTCCTTTAAATCCAGAGTTACCATCCATGCATCTTTGGACAGCATTGGAAGTAGCTGCTGGAGAGTAAGCATCTTGAATTTTGGAATCTCTAGAAAGGTGTTCAAGACCGACAGATCCAGAATGGGTCTCCATGAGTTTTGCTTCCTTGGGACTAGAAAGAGCCTTGAGTGAAAACCTTTTCCCATCTCTGAAAGAGGAACCAGTTCTATGGCATTCATAGCCAAAAGAGCTTCCACCTGGTTTAAGGCCTCCGTCCATTGATGTTTTGGAAGGTCTGGCCATCCGCTTGGCCTTGGCAAGGTATGAAAATGGAATTTGTTACCTTTTAGAATCACATCCAAAACCCACTTGTCTTGGGTTATTTGAGTCCAATTTTGATAAAAAAGAGAGAGTTTTCCTCCGAGAGGGGCTTCCAGGCAAGACGTTCCTGTAGCCCAACAGAGGGAGTCATTGAGTTTGTTTCCTTTGAGATTGTGGCCTGTCCTCACCTCCCCTAGGGGTGGAAGCAGTCCACTGTCTTGGTCTATAAGCAGCTTGTGTTTGAGGCCTTCCTCTGGAGCGTCTATATCTACCCCTCTGAGGCCTGTCTAAAGAGGGAAAGGACCAATTTTTTGAAGGCTAATTCCTGCTAAATCTAGGTGGCTGTACTTGTAAGAAATCTTTAACTGTTTGCATGGATTTCGCCTTATCCTCCATCTTTTTAATCACCTCCTCAGCTTTAGATCCAAACAAAACATTATGTTGAACAGGAGCATCTAATAATTTAGCCTTTACTTGTTCAGGTAAATTTTGTTCCTTTAGCCATGCATGTCTTCTAATGACTGTGCCAGAGGCCACAGCCCTACAAGAAGCCTCTAAGGCATCAAATCCATAGTGCAAACCATGCTTCCCAACCTGTTCAGTGGCATGCAATAAGTCATGTAATTCCTTATCATCTGCACAGGCAGAAATGGAAGCAAACTTTTGTTTTAAGACAGACAAGAGAAATTGCTGGTATTTAAGCATATGAAACTGACAGTTTAAAGCCCTAATGGACAAAGTAACAGATGTGTACACCTTTTTGCCCCATCTTTCTAAGGATCGAGAATCCTTTTCAGTAGGAATGGGATTTCTGGCAGAAGCAGCCTTAACTCCCTTAGGACCCTGAGAAATGGTTTCAGTGTCAGCAGTTGTCTTGTATAAAAACTGATGGGAATCAGGAACCCTGTAATATCTATCAGGCTTAACAGGAGCAGGAGGAAAAGAGTCAGGGGTTAAGTTAGCCTCCGAAAAGGCATCATCCACAATATCCAAAACAGGAGGAATAGCCAGGGGTCTATGTTGGGGAAGAAGAAGAAAATCCCTCAGTCTTTTCTTGGATTCCGAATACTCCTGTCCTTCCCAGTGGAAATGTTCCCTCATTTCATGCAAAGTTTCCCCAAAAGAGAAATCTTCAGGAGGAGAAGCTGAAGGAATGGATTCTTCAGCATCAGAATCCTCATAAGGAGGGAAAGAATATTCCTGATCAGAAGAAGAAACTGAGGAGACAGAAGCCTGATCAGAGGAATCATAATAAACATCCTGCCTTGGCCTTTTGTCTGGAGGGGGATGTGAACCCCTAATCATAGTAAGTAAATCCTCCGCCATCTTGAGTAACTGTTTCTGTGACTTGGGAGCCAGTTCAAAAGAGGCCTGTGTTGAAGTCTTTGATTTAGAAGGAGTCTTTGCCTTTGTCTTTGGCTTTGCCTTTACTAGAAGCTGAGTAGGCCTGAAACCCCTTCAGAAGCCGGTACCTGCACAGCGGCTCCAGACCCATCCGAAGGAGCATTGTCCGAAGGTCCTGCAACAGAAATATTTAAAGGCATGGTTGGCTCCTCATGAGTGTCCGTTTCGGCCGTCGGTTCTGAAATGGCTGACGACAAGGGCTGCAAAAGCGCCTCACTGACGACGGCCGAACCTGAAGCTGGCTCCGCATGTGCGCTATCATTAGATTTGGACCTTGGAGGCCAGTCTTTATCCTTGTGACGTTTGTGAACTCCGGTAGCCGGAACCGTATCCGACGACATTTTGTAGTTAAAGCGCCTACCGAAGTAATGAAAAGCAAAATCGTACCTTCGCTTAATTGTACGTTGAATGAATCTAGCACAAAACCGACAACTAGCTACGTCGTGGTCAGGGCCTAAGCAAGGAATACAGTAAGAATGGAAATCCTTATGAGGTATTTGCTTCCCACATGAAATACAATTATTAACTTTTTCTGACATCGGAGTGGAGCAAGAAAAAAGTTTCCCCAATGGGGTACTTAGCTTTGAGTGGAGAAGAAAGTCTTCGGACCGAAGTATATAGAAAATTTCATCAGGAGTCAACCAACCGGCACTTGCGAACTGCTATCACCGCACGGCAAGAAAGACTGGAGAAGATGGCGTCGGCTGTCAGCTTTATACTCCTGGTGCTCTGATGTCAGGGAGCATGGTTGAACAGCCGACGCCGGACCCAAACTTTGGGATTCTGGCCGACCGAGGGCTGCCTGCCGGCAGGTGAGAACCCTACAGTCATGACTGCAACAGTGAAACACGATGAACATCACTGATATGCAGATGGGCCTCGTGTTCTTGCCATGTGCCTTGGGCAGTCCTTCCTAGAAAATGCCCCCCCCCCCCCTGGGAGGCATCTGTGGTCACTGTAGCTACAGGTACTTCTGGCACAAAGGGTCGTCCTATGGTCACATGGTCGGACCGAAGCCACCATAGGACATCTCTCTTGCATGAGTCTGTGATTCTGACTTGGAGAGACATGGGAAGTTCTTTTAATGACCACTGAGCAAATAGAAGCCATTGAAGAATTCTCATATGCATTCTGGCTAGGGGAACTTAGTTGATAGTTGAAGCCATAGTCCCTAGGACTTTCAAAACCGTCTTTGCCTTCGCTTTGTTTCTGGGTAAAAGGTTGGCTATTTGTTGCCTGAGAACAGAAACCCTGTCCGGAGGAAGTCGTGCCATCATGGAGATGGTGTTGAGATCTGCGCCTATGAATGTAACATGTTGACAGGGCAACAAGGCAGATTTTTTGTAAAATGACTGTAATCCCTAACCAGGAACAAGTTTGAAGAGTGGTGTCCCTCGCCTGTTGAAGTAGATGCTTGGTGGTGGCAGTTAGGAGCCAGTCGTCTAGGTACGGAAACACCTGGAATCCCAGATGTCTGAAGTGAGCATAGACTACTGCCATGAATTTCGTAAACACTCTGGGGGCTGTAGTAAGACCAAAGAGCAAAGCTCGAAACTGATAATGACTGGCTCCCAGCCAGAAGCGTAAGTGACTCCTTGATTCTCTGCCCATTTTTATGTGGTAATATGCATCTGGGAGGTCTATTGAGCACATCCAATTGTCTTTCTCTAAAAAGGGAAGAATTGACTGTAGTGTCACCATTCAGGACTTGGACTTCTTCACATTCGTTTAGTTCGCTGAGATCTAAAATGGGTCTCCAGTCCCCTGTTCTTTTTGGCACTAAAAAGAATCTTGAGTAAGTTCTGAATTCTATTTGGTCTGCGGGGACTTCTTGGATGACTCTTTTGTCTAGCAACTTTTGAATTTCTACTGCAGTTGCTTGTTCCCTTTGACTGGGTGGAACATTCGGGATTGTTCTGATCTGTGGAGCAGGATGGCAAAAAGGAATGGAATAGCTTCTGAATATTATAATTTGTACCCACTTCTCTTTTGTGATATCTTGCCAGGCTTCTGGGTACAAAGATACATGCCCCCCGACTGCCTCCAGAGTAGAGCAGATGGGCCTCCTTTCAGGAGTGCTGGCCACAAAAGGAATCATGGTCATCCTGGTTTTGCGGACCCCCCTGCCTCTAGGACAACACCTACCATTATTGCCTCCCCCTCTGCCCCTGGGGAAGGGTTCACCTCATGCGTCTTGAAAAACTCCCTGGGATTTTTTGAACCACATTTTCCCACTCTTCTGACCTTTAGGGTAAGGTCTTGAAAGTACGGAAAAATGTACTCCAACGGCAGAGAGAGTTTTCCCTTCCTGCTTGCATCTGGTGAATGTGTCCTTGACTTTAGGTCCAAAAAAGTGAGGGACCATCAAAAGGGGCTTTGGTAAAGGTAGACTTGAAGGGCTTCACAAAGTTGCACAAGTGCATCCAGGACTGCCTCCTACTGCTGCCCTGCTAACTCCATCTGCTGCATAGGATATTAGTCTCATGGAGGAGTTAACAAAGGAATTTAAGGTAGATAGCTGAACTTTTCTGACACCCCCGCAGCCAATGAACATTGGAGAGTGTCGCCTAACTCCTTCAGATCTCTTTGTAGCCTCGTAAAGTGTAAAAGATAGTTCAGTGATCTAAGGGTAAAAGTCGCTGATGAAAAAACATGCTTCCCAAATCTGCCTATCGTCCAGGAGTCCTTGTTCGGTGGATGGACAGATGAGGATGTTTCAGAAAGTTCCTTCTTGGTGGCTGCTGCCACCACTATAGCATCTAGAGGAATGCCTTTCATGAGAAATTATTTTTCCAAAGGTGCTGACAAGAACTTATTTGGCCTCCAAGGGACTGGTTCCAAAGTGTCTAGTGACTCCCATGCCTTTCGAATAACCAACTCCAATAGCTCATCAAAAGGCAGAGACGCACAAGAGGTTGAAGGTTGAGATCCAAAAGCCTTCAGGTACACCCACTCCTCATCAGAAGGGTTGATGGATTTCTAGCCGCCTCTCTGTTTCAGGATCTCAAGGATATCTGCGAAGGAGATATCTTCAGAGGATGGCTGTGGGGACCCTTCTGAATCCTCGAGGTCAGTGTCAGAGGTGATGGACTCTTCAGGGGAGTCTATATCCTTTTTCTTGCATGTTCTCTTTCGAGGAGCCTCTTCAGAAGGATATTCTGGGAAGGTCTCGGAAGAGTGGGGCTTGCCCAATGGGGCTCCCCGAGGCTTTGAATCTCAGCTGTCCTGTGGATGGGGTGGTACCGAGACAGATGCCGGTGCTCTGGGAGAAAGAATACCATTATCCTTGTGTAGAGCTGTAGGTGGGGACAGCACACTCCTCATCAGCTTGAAGGCAGATCCTCCCCAGCTACAAGGACACCTCCAGTTCCGAGGAAACAGAGGAAATCCCCGGCTCCAAAGAAATCAGCTCCAAGGCTGATGTAGGAGCTGAGCTCAGCCAAGCTGAAGCTCTGAGAGGTAAACTTGGAACCAAAGAAACTTGGGTCCAAGCCCCCCCCCGGAGCTGACCAGAGAACTTCGGTTCCTAAATACCCCGGACGGCACAGAGAGTCGGAGCAGGAACCAATTCCAAAATATCCTGAAGGGGTCTCAGAACCGAAGAATCTACAACAAGTCTTACCTGCCATTCTGGCTCCAACGATCCAGCTTGGCTCGGAGGAGGAATCGTCGTGGATGTAATCGTCACAGTCTTCGCTGGCTCCGGGACTGAATGGGTCGGAGCAGAAAACAATTTAGCCAGCGCTGGTGACTTCAAAAGTCTGTGCACCACCTTGATCATGTCATCATCTGATAAGCTCCTAGAGGACCTGGAGGTGAGGGTTGGTGAGCGAGATCTCTACAAAATGGGAGATTTCAAGGTAGGGGATACCCGGAATAGATCAGTGGACCGGCTCCAAAGGCCTTGGAGCTGAAGGACTAGATTTGTCCAAGTCTATGATCTCTCTAGGTTCCGAGGGCTGTGTAGCTGAGGACACTGATGCATCAGAAGTCTTAGACAATTTTTATGGCGGCTCTGAATGAGTCGAAAAAGCAGGAGATGGACGTTTTGTAGTCTTGTCACTCTTAGAGGAAAGGGACCTACTAGAAGAAGAAGTACTGGCGTAACCAGTCAGGAGGAAAAGGAAACCACACTCACTACAATTCCAGTCTCACATAGACCTACCACGACAGCAAACCAAACACATAAACACACAAAAACATACTCGGAGGCTCTAAATAAAAATCTGTCTAAGCAGCAGAGACCACCAAAGCAGACACCCAAGCAACCGCTACCCCAAAACAAAACACGTGCAACACATAGCTCACAAAGCCAGTGTGCCGAACAGTCACAGCCCTTAAGACTGAACAACACACCTGATACACTTGTAATATGTGACTCTATCGTCAGGCACACTGACGTCCCGCTCACCAGGCTGAACAAGGAGAAGGTCACGGTGAGCTGCCTGTCGGGCGCTAGGATCCGCCACATAACACAAGCACTCAGGTCACTCCAAGGCAAGTACAAATGTAACTCAGTCATTGTCCATGCTGGTGTGAATGACCTGAGACGTACCTCCCTGGACTACATGAAAAGAGACATAGAGGAGTTCTCTCTGAGCATGTAGCCAGGCCGGTATGACCCTGACCTTGAGTAGCATCTTACCCTCACCAAGAATGATGCCACAATATGAAGACAAGATGATCAATTTCAACAATTGGTTTAAGTATTGGTGTCATTCAAAGGGGATCCAAGGCCTGTCAGCCTGGGATGACATGCTCAACAAGCCACAATGCTTCGCTAGGGACGGCTTGCACCTATCATCCCTGCCCTGGGCTTCTGGATATTGGCAAAGGCTCTTGCTACCCCCATAGTGCCTTTTTTAGGCAAGGCTCAAAAGACAAACCCACATCCATAGGTATCACAGGGGATAAGAAACTAAGAGTAATGCTACTCAACGCCAGAAGTCTAAACCTCAAGATGCATGCACTCGAAACTCTCCTTAGCATGGAGAACACCGATATCTGTGCAGTAACAGAAACCTGGTTCAAGGCTCCCGAGAGCACCCCAGCACTACCAGGTTATACCTCATACCATGCTTTTCGGCCCCAAAACTTGGACCGAACCACAAAAGGAGGGGGAGTATCAATATTCGTCAAAGATACCCACACCTCCAGGTTGGTGGCACAGCACGAAGCATCAGAGACTATCCATGTGCAACTAATAGTGGGTAAAACTGCCTTCCAGTTTATAGCCTGCTACAGACCACCCTCCCAAACCCAGGAACTCCACTCGGCCTTCCTGAGAACACTGGAAAATCTGAAGGTCTCTCCAAACACCATTATATTGCGCGACTTCAACTACCCAAACATAGACTGAGAGCATTACTCTAGCTCCAACACCCTAGCCCAAAGGTTCCTAGAATTTATAAACTCAAATGCTATGGAACAACTTGTTACCACTCCCACAAGAGGGGAAAACATACTGGACCTGATCATCACCAACATGGGGACTCTATGCTCCAGACCAGAAGTGTATCCCTCACTGGTAAGATCAGACCATAAACTAATCTCACTGGATATTCACATCCCGACCCCATCCCCTGCCCAGAAAACCACAGTGAAAAACTTCTCTAAAGCAAATTTCACACTCCTCAAAACCGAGGTGGAATCCTTCAAAGCCCCTGGGCCTGTGGGAAATACGGCACAGACTGCATAATCCTTTATAAATGCATTCTATGAACACCTTCAGGAATGCATGGATCATGCAATCCCAAATAAAACCAAGACCCAATACTCCAAAGGCAGACGTCCTGTCTGGCGGACCCCAGCCATAAATAAACTATACAATAGAAAGAGGAAGCTACTACATGATAGAGCAAAATCCCAAAAAGGGAAGGCATCTCTGATCAGTATTGGCAAAAAACTACAGGCACTCATAAAATCGTCTAAGGCCAGCTTCGAGAGAAAAACTGCACAGGACACTAAAGGATAATCACAAGGCTTTCTTTAGTTATGTTAGGAACCTGGGTGGGAATTCCCAGATATGCTCAGAATTAGTCCAAAATGACAAAAAAATACATCGAACCCACAGACATTGCCAACATCCTAGCTGACAGGTTCAGTGCAAACTTCTCCCCCCTCCCCACCAAAAGGGCAAATATCTATCCCAGCATAGTGCTTCCCCCGACATCTCAGATGCTCAGATAAGAGCCGCCCTCTCCAAAGCAAAAAACACAGCATCAATGGGACCAGACGGTGTCCCGGGCTGCATCCTACATGAACTCCAAGAAGAGCTAAACCCAAACATAAAACTACTGTTCAATCTCAGCCTTACTACAGGATATGTACCCAAAGAGTGGCGTACAGCAACGGTGGTCCCTCTCCACAAAGGTAGTGCCTCAATGGATCAACGGATCCTGGAAACTATCGCCCCATAAGCCTGACTAGATTGATCTGCAAAGCTATGGAAAGGATCATCAAGGACCTTATAAATAAAGATATTGGGGACCTACAGACACTGGATCCTACCCAGTTTGGCTTTGTTAAGGGCAGATCCTGCCTCTTAAACCTGGTCGATTTCTTTGAAACAGTCACCAAGGCCACTGACGAGGGGAAGGTGGTCCATACAGCCTACCTGGACCTCGCAAAAGCCTTCGATACAATACCCCACTCGGGCATTATAGATAAGCTCACCAGCTTAAATATAAACCCCTATGTCACTAGATGGGTTGCAAACTGGCTCAAGGACAGAACCCACATGGTTAGAATTGCTGGAGCCATGTCAGGCTCCAAACCAGTTACAAGTGGCATCCCACAAGGCTCAGTCCTGGGACCTCTCTTGTTCGGTATATATTTCTCAGAGGTACAGGCCAACACGGAAGGACTGTGGCTGACCAAGTTCGCAGATGACTGCAAACTGGGCGCCATAATAGACTCTCCAGCTGACACAAGCATCCTCCAAAAGGGCCTCATAGAAACAGACAACTGGTGCCAGAGCCATGGCCTCAAGCTAAATGTCAAAATGTGTATAGTCATCCCCTTTGGCAAAAACAAAGTGCCCACAAATTACCACATAAGTGGTAATCCATTAAGTATGGAAGAAGTAATTAGGGACCTGGGGACCCAAGTTGATAGCAATCTCTCATTTGACAACCACGTGGCCAAAGTGGTTAGAAAAATATTTTATATAGCCCACATAATCATGAAGGGATTCACATCTAGATCAGGGGAGGTCATCGTGCCTCTTTACTCATCCCTCATCAGGCCCATAATTGAGTACAATGCCTCTTTTGGGATGTACCTTACCAGACATCTGCAGCAACTGGAAAGACCCCAAAAGTACCTCACCAAGAGGATCAAAGGGCTCAAACAGATGCCATATGCTGCCCGGTTAAAGAAACTCCAGCTGTACTCAGTGGCATACTGCCTGCTCAGAGGGAATCTGTGCCTGACGTATGAAGCCATGTCCAACCCGGAATTAATGGACATGCTGCACCTCAGAAAATCCAAATCCCATCGAGCTAAGCGCTTGAGAGACTTGAACCTCAGCAATGAAATAAATAGGACATGCTGGAGAGACAGATTCATAACCCAGAGACTCACTTCACTCTGGAATAAAATCCCAGTCCAGGTTAGGCAGAGTCCCTCATTGACTTTCTTCAAGAGGAATCTTGATGAGTGGATGGGGGATTGTAGGTTTACCCCGGGTATCACTTCTGTGCCACTGTTAGACAGATGCACAGTATACTAACCTTAAAAAAGGGCATAGCAAAATTAATTTAAAATGGGTGGTGAAAGCCAAACACACTCTGGCTAGGCTTATAAATGCCCTAGGGCAGATAGCCTAGTATGAACCTATGAACCTAAGTGCTCTGTAGACCCTCATCAAAAGAAGGTTTCAGGAGACCTTTGAGTATCAATTTGTTCTTTCTTTCCTGCAAGACACAGGAGCTGAAAGAATGACAAAATGTGCAAGTCTCTTGGAGGTGAATGGCCCCCAGACAATAAACACAAATGTTATGCCCATCAGTGATGGACATCTTCTGAGAGCATTTCTGACACTTCTTAAACCCCCAAAGGCTTGGGTTCCTTCTCTCTAATTTCCTTTGACATTTTAAGAAGGAAACCGCATTAGTACAATAAAAGGTAAAGCCTAAAACACACCTCTATAAGAAAACTAACACACGCAAAAAATATTTTAAGTTTTAAACAAACACTATTACAACACTATAATAACATATCTAATAAGACAGGAACAAGGTAAACAGCTCTGCCCTCTAAAATAAACGGGCACTAGGCCCTCTAACTTAAAAGGACCTAGTAGAGCTGTGAGCGAGAGAGACAGAACAGGAAATTAGCTCTCTAACTAAAATGAGCTAATATACACAGAAAGAAAATACAGACCAACTAACTTTTACTACTGTAACCACTAACTACACCACTACAAAAAGGATGGGAAAATAACGAAAAGGCCTTGCGACTAACGATGGCCAACAAACAACCACACAATAGCAAGACTAAACAGCACTCGTAACTATAGCACACAGTTAAACTATGGAACAACCACTAACTAACTACTAATAAGTAATATAAGATTTTAAAGAACATAGCCACAGCCTAGGAGAGAGTATCCGAACTTGTAAAGCGGCAAACGAGATCTGGGGAATTACATCATTGCATGATGGGATACCTATTCTGCCAATAGCCAAGTTAAAGACTTCGAGCTAGTGTATTCGGCCGAGTCAGAGCCGAGGATCGGCTCCAAACCCATCAAGTAAGAATGAAGGTGAGATAGGACAACATAAAAATCAATTTATTTAGAATAATGTTCAGGAGGTTTAAGGGAAGCTAGACTGAGCAATTTATGTAATGCTGGCATAAATGAAAAGTTTTAAAAAGAAAATGTAAACTGCATGACAACAGCAACAGAAACCATTATTATGCAAAATAGGCAGAATTTTAAGCAATAACGACATAGCAATAATATCTTAGTTCAGATTCATTACACATAAAAACTGTTTATGTATATCATAGTAAACAAGTAGAGTGTAATATACAATATTACATGGGTCAACCTTCAGTAATTCAGTTATAAAAGAGAAGTCGAAAGGAATGATAGTGTTTTATGTAATATGTCCTGTCTTGAAACAGGAGCATTTGACTTGGATGAAGTACTGATTTCCTTTACGCTGATGGAGAGAGCTTGCCAAACAGCATCTGCCTGTGGAGTTTGGTTCTGGGGTATTAAGAGTTGGTGTGGCTTGTAAATAGTGTCTCTGATTTTTTTTTTTTTTTTTTTATGAAGGTTAGCTGTGAGGGGAGTAAATGTCTGGAGGTGGAATAATTTGTTGAGTTAGGATTCCAACAGTGGGTTAGAGCTTTGTTCTGTGGGTAGTCATTTGATTTTGTCTACAGTGATGCAGTAGTACTCACAGAGGGGTAAGTCTGTAATGAACTGCCAGATGTCATTACAGACTGTCAGGAATATGAGGGTGTTCTCTCCTTGGAAATGGATGGGAAAAATGAGTAGTCCATATTCTGGCTGAAAGAGGAGAACACCATTGCCAATAACTGCTTTAACTAACTAAGCTAGAAAAAGGGAGATCTTTTTTAGCCCAGAAGTTTAGACATTGATCAAGCCATAATCCTAGATATTTGAAGGTGAAGGTTGTTTCTATGGTTTTGTTGTGTTAAGTCAAACATAGTTAAAGAATCAGGTGCTTGGTGAATTTTCTGTGGAGTACCATAAATCATAGTTTTAGAGGGGCTGAAAAGTAGTTTATTGTTTATGAACCATTGGTGGAACTCCTGTAATTCTGAATGGAGTACAGACTAAATATTGATGTGAAAGTAAGTAGCTTGATCAGTTAATGATCATGCTGTCTGCATAGAAGATGAGAAGGAGAGTGAGATGTCACAGAGAGGTTTGCTAATGAATATGGAGAAGAACACAGGGGCAAGAATGGAACCCTGTGGTACACCTTTGATAATAGGTGCAGATTCTGATTGGAATGAGTCTAATTTAACTCTGAAGTGTCTACCATTGAAGAAGTTTTTAGGCCAGGGAGTGTTGTCTGGGCTGATACCAATTTTAAATAGTTTATTTAGTAGAAGATAGTGGTCAATGAGGTCATATGTCTTTTTGAGGTCTACATATAGGTCACCTGTAAGGAGGCCTCTATCAGTATTTTGAAGGATGTCATCAGTTTAGGACCAGACCACTGCCACAGTACTTCATCCAAGCCAAAATCCATGCTGAATGGGGGAGAGCACTTGGTGCTGCTACATGTAATGAGATAGAGTGCAGATTATTTTTTCCAGAAGTCTGCCCACAGTTACATCCTTCAGATGACATACCAAACCAGGGTTCCATCTGCCTGAGTTGGTGGTAGCTCAGTTGGGTGTAAAAGACCCCATGGCACTTATCAAAAAGAATAATTGATGTTCCCTGGTTGCATTAGCCAAATTTTTCCTAGTCAGTATAAATGCCACCTCAAGTCTCTCCTGAAAAGAGGCCATTGGCCTTTTGGGGCTAACTGGATTAACAAAAAATAAAATAAAATAAAATATAAAGCTGGGAGGGTGAATATTGGATGGAAATTAGAGGTATATTTCTGCCTGTTTTGTTTTGAAGGGGTTTAATCAAGATGGTTTGTGCAATACACAGATTATATAAAAGGGTAAGAGGAAGACAAAGGTTATCTCTGCAAGGATATATGAACCAAAAGTTTATGTTGTCAAATCCAGGAGGGATGTCAATGGGAATATGTTTGAGTGGAATAGAGACTTTTTTGGGATGTATCTGTTTGAAATGGAAGGGAGGGATGAATGATGATGGGGTGGGCAATTCATGATCTGTGGAAAGTGTGGAGTTTGATTGCTAAATTCTTCAAAGAAATCTTCTAAGGAATGTTTTGCTGTGCCACACTGAATGACATTTTTAGAGATGTTCTCATGAGGAAGTTTTAGTCCTGTAAGAAGGTTAATTTCTTTCCAAAAGTGTTTGTGTTTGGGGGAATGTAAAAGAGTGATTTCTTTATTTATTTAGAGATTGATTTTGTGCCACTGGATGGACTGCTTGGATAGATTATGTAAGTGAAAAAATGAGGCATACTTTTCAGTTTTGGAGAGTTGTTTCCATTTTTGCCATACTTCATCCCTTAAAGAAAATATTTCACTTCAGTGGACAGCCATTCTGCTTTGGTGGGTTTATAAAGACTGTAGATAAGACAGAAGAATTTGTCTTACAGTCAAAGAAAAAATGCTTAGGTTTAAGGCTACTGTTTTAGGGTCATCTAAGTGGTTCCAGTTGTGTGCTGTGAGGAATTGTTTTGAGTTTGTCAATATTAATGCTTGAATGGTTTCTAAAGGCTTTTAATATTGGCAGTAGTTTTATATGATGGCCAATAATTTTAAAAGTGACTGCACAGTGGTTCCTAAAGGTTAGTGGGAGAATGTTTATGTTAGAGAGATGGAGTTTTGCATGTTTGTAATAATTAGGTTGAGTGTGGAGTGTTTGGGGGATTAAAATATACCCCATTGATCTTGTCTACGAAAGAATCCTCTAATGCAACACTGACAAGATCTTTGTAAAATTGTCTTGGATTATAAAATATTAAGTAATGAGTGATATTGGAACTATTTAAAACGGGCTAGGTTATCACATTTAACAGATAATTACAACAATCTAATACTTGAATCTATGAGTAAATGAACCACAGCTCTAGTTCGGAAAATATTTACTTGGAAAACGTATATTGCATTTTTATACGCCTTTGCAGTGGAAATGTGTTTGCAAATCCCATCATTACTTAAAGAGTAATTCTGTAATACATTCAAGTGGTCAGAGTTGCATGTCCCAAGACACAGCATAAGCTGGTACAGTTAGTTTATCAAAGACTGGATTGTATGATCATTATTGCTTATAGCTTTATAACCTCAGACTGAATTCTTTATAATGACTGCAGTCATGTTATTTGAGTGTGTGTCTTTTTCAGATAGCAAAAAGGCCAGCAGGCCTTCATTTAAGACAGCACAAGTTCCAAGATGAAGGACTATTAGATTTAGGGAAATAATGATGTGCAGGGACACCTGCTGTTTTAATACAGCTATTCTAGTATCACCCAATGCATTTTTTACATAAGGCTATTGTTTAAAATCACCTACAAGTAATGTCTGTGATTTGCAAGGCAGAGTTAAAATGCAAGTTTCCTAATTTCATTAATAACTGTACATGCTTACATATGCACTCTGCATCTTGTCTTTGATGCACAATCACTGTTTCTCCAAGGTTAAATGGGTCAACATTTACTACTTTGCTAAACATACACTTTTAGATTGCATCATACATTTGTTATCTTAGATAAACCATATCTAAGACAACTTGTTCAAAATATTAAGAACATTTGATGTAAAAAATAAAATGTTTATTTTTTTAGAAAAATTACAACTATCCAATTAAAATTAAGTGACATTTTTGTAATAACCATAAAATCTTAAAATAACATTAGCCCAACCCTTTACAAATGGCCATAAAAACGTCAAAGTTTCAGACTGCTAGCTAATTGTGCTTTCAAACTGACATACTAACAGTTCTGAAATGATGCCTCCCTATTTGCAAATAAAACAAAATAGAAGTTGTTGTTGGTCATTAGGAAAATAAAATGTAATCTGCTTTTCTTACAATGTTAAGAGTGTTGTTCCTTAATATTATCATTTCCAGGACAGTACTTGGTGCGCCTTATGAGGACTCAAAAGAAGCAGACACTAACTGGACAATAAGGTAGCAAAACAATTTTCTTTAAAAGTAAAGAGGGGGTCCTTTTGATGGCATTGGTATAGTTAAATTTCTCTTCCTGACGATCATGTTTTGCTCTGACAAAATAAAATAAAAAAAATAGGAAAAAGGAAAACAATCTGGTGACATTGCATATGTAAAGTAAACCAGGTTAAGGCTAGATTGTTGTTGTTGTCTTTCGGCTTTTCCCAGTTAGCAGTCGCCAAAGCAGAACTCCAGTCCGCTAATGATTGGTAGTTGATTTTCACGAACGCCGAGGTGCCAGCTCGATGTTCAACCTTCAACGAAGGCACACCCATTTACGCATGTCTTTCGAACACCCACCCAACTGTGGGGAAGACATGCAGACTCCACACAGAAGGCACTCCCCGCACTCCAGCTGGGAGTCGAACGGGAGAACCTCTTGCTGTGATGCAACAATGCTACCGCTGCACTACCGCGGAAGTCTAGGTTAAGGCTAGATTAAAGGTACTAAATATATGGCTAGCAGATCTTAGCTAGCAGATTCAGCAAGACAGTGTTCAAATGAATGTGCGATGTATGTACATATTTATTTTATTTATTTATTTTATTTTACATTTGTTTACGGGATGGTCCGACTGGGATGGGACAGTGCCCATTTTCAGTGGAGGCCAGGGGAGAAAAGCTTCGGTCTAAGCTTACATACAAATTATCACAAGTAATAGAAATTATAAACAAAATTGACAAAAAAGAGTGCGTTAACACATTTACAGGATACAAATGTAAAAACAAAAATATATACATAGTATCAAATATAATAAGACTTTAAACACTTGAATATAGACAAATATATGGTTGAATTTATATATGTGGAGGTTCAAAACATTAGTTAGGAAATTAAGCAGGGAAAATCACTTAGGCAAAGTAGTGCATAGTTAGTAATGCTTCCAATATAAATCCTATAACACTACAGATAGCAGTGTGGATGTCCTCATTGTACTGAGGCCAGGTTTAAATGAAGTTTGATTTGTGCACCACGCAAGTTAAAATGTTCAGAGTTTTAAATGGCATCAGGTTAAAATGTTACTATTATATGAGTTTTGAAAAGAACTGAATTTGAAGTGCTAATGCTGCTGCATGTGTCAGCGGAACCTCACTGTCATTTAAAATTTCTACCTTCTCCCCTCAGCAATACTGAAAAGAGTATGAATATCTCAGCATGTCTTGGCTGCGAGACAGTTTCCTTACCTTCTTTTGTGTAAAAGTACTAGAAATGCAGTGTGTGTGTGTGTGTGTGTGCAGGTATGAATGAGCATGTGGGGATGGTTTCTCCCTGCAGTTTGGAATACTGGCTAAGTTAAAAATGTCTATAGATAAGTAAACAGGAAATGTATTAAGTCAAGGCACTAGAAGCGTTCTTCAGAAATTTCAAATTACTTTCAATACTTCAAAAGTATAATTATATAGATAAGCATTGTTGTGTTTCCCAGGAAGCAGTAATGTTATATAATTTTAAAAGAGATACCAGTGTGTCTTGTCATTGAGACAAGAATGTCATGTTGCTGATACAAGTAGGACTTGTCACTGATTGTTCTGATTATTCCAAAACTACACAAAGCTTTGGTATAAACCACATGCTGCAGGCTAAAAGATCAATGCAACACATAAAACAATCATTCCTGTAGGTTATATGATGGTTTACATTTTTTATGTAATATTTAGAGTGTTGTACTATTCTTGTTTTTATTAATAGTGTTTATTCTTGATTGTAAAAGTTTGCGCATATGCCAACGGAACAGCTAAAGAGTTTACTATTTTGGTTTCCTAAAGTTTTCAGTATGTATTCATTACCCTCTATAAGAAAATTCTGATAAGGCAAAGAAAGTCGGCAATACTATTTCATGAAAATATACACCTTACCATCACTGCAATAGGTAGAACAAAGCCATGACTTCAGAGTAGGACACAATCATTGTGGTGTGCCACCATCCCCTGCTCATATACATTATACATGAACTGTGATTACATATGGTGTCCATCACATCTACTAACAACATCTATAACAATCCAATGCAGAAGCAGTTATCTATATAATCAATGGAGAAAAACAATATGGTAAAAGTTACAGTGTCTAAAGGATTAAGATTGTTCTGCACGACTGTTCTTAATGAATGCTCAGCAGGAGTTTGGAGAACCTGGAAGTACAGAAGGGTACAGTGTTATCAAAACAGATGTGCCTAGAGGGAGTGAGAGTATCAGAAGCCATGTTTATCTACAACAGTGGTGAGAAAAAGGAAAGGATTTGGATTTGTGCTGCGAGTTGCTTGTCTAAAGGCATCCCACCCAGATTATTGGTCTGAACTGCAGCTGGTTTGGTAAATTGTTTTTTTTCTGTTCCTGCATCAGTGACAATGTGCTTTTTGTTGTGTTCACCTTATTTTCCAGTGTTACTTGCTTGAATCATTGACAAGACACTGTTTTAATCCTTTAATTTCTTGTGCTAAGACTGCCAAGCAAATGTCAGTATGTCACTGTACTGTCTCAACACTGTATTCCACCCAAAGACTATATTATGCATTACATTAATTACTGCTCTTACACTGGAGGACTTAAACAAAAAATATGTTGTTTACCTAGCACTTCCTCTTCGCTAAATTACAGATTTCCTGACAGAAAGTCCCCGGTTTATTGTGTTCTAATATCTGTCAGTGAAAACTGACAATCATCCTGTTGTTGTGTAATTACACAAAATGACAAACAGCAGTAGAAAGAGAAAAAGCATCTTATTTTGTTTCTGTGAACTTTAACTACTGCCACTGCAGAAAGAGTATGAAAGAGACAACACATTATTTTTATAAACTGTTACCTGCTGATATTTAAAAAGAAAGGAGGATAACTTTGTTTTGTTTCTATGGGCTCTAAGTAACTTTTACTGATTTAAAGTAAAAAGACAGCATATGGCTTAGATGTTATGAACTGCTACCTGTTCATACTTATATAAGAAAATAGAACTGCTGCATGATTAAGACCTGGTAAAAGAACTTTGAGCACTTTGCCACTAAAAAGATTGAGTAATCTGCATATTTAAAGCTAGTCAGTCTAGAAAGAAGAAACAAACTTGTGGCTTTATACTGTGAAATATTTTTCCACTTATGGCTATTGTCAGCAGAATTGTTTTTCCCTTGCAATAAATTTCTAAATTATAAACATGAACAAGTGACTGCATCTAATTTCTTACAACTGGTGTAGAATGCAGGCAGATGAACATTCACCTCGAACTATACAGTTCCACCTGTTGTTAACTGTAAGTATTAATTCCCTCCCAAATCAGCTATTCAACAGACTACTGCTATCACCACAGAAAAGATGATGGTGGTGGCAAATTCAGTAACCCCGGCCTTGGGTGGTACCCCCATTAAAACCCTTAGTTCAGATACGGAAGTGAAGGATAATTAAGTCATAAGGGATATGACCATTCATCCTGGGCCCATATACTAGCTGCTAACCTTACAGAATAATCCCTTAGAGCTTATATAAATATCCTTACTACTATCTGTGCAGATTTTGACAAGGTTAAGAGGAGTCTGTTGGCCAGAGTGATTGTAACTGCTGATATACGCTGATATATGCTTCATAATTAGTGCTTTTGAAAAACCACATCAATTAGGGTTCAGCTATGTGAAATGAAACATATGATGAAATTCTGGTTAGAACCTGATGGACATAACAGTAAAGAGACAATGTTGGAAACCTTAGTCACAGATCAGTTTAAGAGAGAACTGCCCACTGCCATCAAATGTTGGGTGTGTTATGTTGGCACTCAGAAGTCTGATGAATTTGTATTCTTAGTGGAGAAGGTATTATGTTATAAAAGCATGTTTAAATAGACCACTAGAAAACTGGTTGAAAAGTCTAGCCTTAAGGTAAAAGGTACTTTGTTCCCTATCCTTTACTTGAACTGCAGGAAGTAGAGCCATATAGCCAAATAATGGAAAAAGTAGGCAGGATATGCCCATCCAGGCAACTAGGGATACAAAAGAAGACCAAGAAGCCATGGAGTGTGACTGTGCTACCTCAAGACTGGTAGAAACAGCCTTTTGCTAGTGTGCTACAGCCAAGATAATGAAGTGTATGCTCAAAGCCAATGGCCGACAGTTGCAAGGTTTACTAAATTCTGGTAGTATGATGACACAAGTCAGTGCCTAATACCTTTGAAAAGGGAAGGGCCAGACCCTTCAAAACCACAGAAGTCACGTGCATTCATGGTGGAAGCAGACTGGACATAATAAGCTAAATCAAGATAAACACCCAGTCTGGGACAGTGTTAAATCCAGTTGTGGTACTGCCCTACCTAAATTATGATGTAATTATAGGAAAAGACTTCCCCCATTTTAAAGAATTTTGTGGACAGAATGGGAAAAGACAAACTATCAAGAGGATATTCCAAGATTGCTGCACACTGAACGACACCTTCATTTCAGCTCTCTCAGTGTGAAAACAGAAACTCAAAAAAATACTCAGTGAATTTGTCTTTTTGGGTAAATTTCAGTAACTGGCTAGTAACTGAACTGCCTGGATGCCAGCAAAAATGAAATCCAGGGAACCTGAAAGAAAATAAATTAAAAAAGGTGAGGGGAAAACACTGGCTGGGAAGAATCTTGCAGCTGTTCAGCAAAAAGCAGTTCAAGCTCCAGCTCTGGTGCAAGATATGTCTTCTAGTAATCTAGAGGAAATAATAAGTCAGATGTGCTCAGAGCTGATTAAAATAAATGAAACACTGAAGAAGTATATCAATTCAAATAAGAAAAGGCTGGAAAAAATGGAAAAGCTTTAAACAGATATTCAGATAAGCTGACAAAACTGAAAAAATCAGAGGTTGACATGAAGAAAAGACTAGCTGAGTGTAAGACTGCTCAAGAAGAGATGTTTCAAAAAATGGTAGAATTAGAGGACGGAGCACATACGGAAAACCTGAGATTTTCTGCTCTACCAGAGAAACTGGAAGGAACAGATTTAATTTTATGAAAGCACAAGTACACAACAACTGGCTGGTATTCCACACCAGGAGTTGCTAATTGAAAGGGCACATCATGTGTATGCTCCAAACCTGGCCATGAGAAAGCAACCCAGACCTTTAATAGTAAAGATGCAATCCTACCAGCAGAGTTGATTCTGACAAAACTGTGGCAGAAGGACAAAGTACTAAAAGTGGGAGACAATAGTGTTTGTGGAAAATGATTACTCCCTGTACACCAGGCAGAAGAGGAGTAAATCTATTTCAGCAATCAGGGAATGTTGCAAAGCAGGTGTGAGATTTAAGCTGATGTAGCCAGCTATTTTTTAGAATATTTTTTCCTGGATGGTCAAAATCATTCTTTGATGCAGAACATGCTAAGGAGGAAATACAAAAGTTTGTCCAACAAAAAGTGAGTTATCAAAAAGGGATTCTGATTCTTATTCATCTGATCTTAAAGCCCATAGAGAGACTATGCCAGTGAAACCTTTTCCAATATTCCAAAGAAAAAATGCTTGACAGACAAAAAAAAGCACAAGAGTTGACTAAAAGAACCATGATTACATTAGAAATAAATCAGGAAATGGATTTGGGAGACTGACATCAACAGGAAGAAAATCAGAAACTTGGAAATTGATGAATAAATGTGGGATTACAAAGCATTAATTACATTTAAGTATGATGGAACAAGAAAACCTAGAAATAATGGACTTTTTCAACTTTATTAAATTTGTAGGGGACTCCAAAGCATATGCCCTGCTTCATGTCATTAACGTTTGGAAGAAGATTTAGGAGAGAGGAAGAAGAAGGAAAGAGTTAACTAAGTATAACAAAAATGTGTTCTTAACAGTATTTTTATGATACATGGAATTAACTGCATCCGATAAAGTAAAGCTTTTCAGTTGATTTTGTGTGTAATAGGGATACTAAACAGGTGCACCTATTTTGTTTTTCATTCTTCTTTCCTTCTTCTTTTTCAGTTATAAGAAATGCACATACTGTAATAAAAAAGAGAAGAAAGCCTGAACAAAAGAGCATGATACAAGTAAAACTGAAATGTCTTTTCTTATTTTTGCATAGGGGAACGACTGGATTAAGGTATTGTCTTGATTTAATAACACGTTTTAAGGGGAAGCAAATAAAAGAATACTAAATATAATGAATACTAAATAGTTTTTCCCTCTAGCCCATAAATCTTTATATTGCAATATGTGTTAGTGGAACACAACTGTGTATCTGGTCATCATGTTTCTATGGAGACAGTCTGATAAGGGGCAATAAAAAAACATAATGTTTCTTTCTTTCAGTGGCTAGGAGATAATGTTTTCTGAAAGCATTCAAGCTGATTGCATTTGGGAGAGGAAAAAAGATAAGACAAAAAACAGAAAGCACTTAGAAGAAGTAGAATCACCAGCTGTATCATGCATCCAATGATGGATAACCTTCATTATAGGTTAATCCTTCATTATAGGTTAATTCAAGTCTATGAGTGTGGCTGTCAGTCTGGGAAATCGCTCCTGTTAGGAGGATTAAACTTCATTATTTGAAGATGAATGTAGTTTTGTGTTATTGTTAAGTTAATAGATTTTGTGGGTATTTTGTATGATGTGGCATAGATTCAAATGGATATGTCAAGAAACAATTCTATTAAGGTCATTCTGCCAAACATTAGCAAATGCATGTAACACAAAAGCTGAAACATTTAAAAAATGTTATATATATATAACAGGTAGGAATAATAAATCATTAACATAATGACATTTTCCACATTATCTTTAAATATGAATGGTCTCACAGACAGATACCAAAAACAAAGAGTAGTGAACTATATTAAAAATGCAGAGTACAAAGAGCTATGCTACAGGAGACACATTTGGAAAGAAATGAACATGTGAATTTGATAAAGAAAGGATATCAGGATGGTTATTTAGTGGAATATCTGAGACAAAGAAAAAGGGAAGTACTTGTATTAGTTGCAAGAGGAGCTCCAACAGTGACAAAAAAGGAAACAAAAGATAACACTGGCAGATTTGTAGTAATAAAGCACTTCTGGCAAGGGAAAAGGATTACACTGGCATGTATTTATAGTCCAACAAAAACTGCTATAATGGAGCTTAAGAAAATTCTAGGAGAAATAAACAGCTTTCAGCAAGGAATATTACTTATAGGTGCGGACTGTAATTTGATTTGCAACAGTGAAGATGTATCTGGGGGCCCTACAAGGGAAAATATAACAAATGAGGGTAGATTTTCAAAGAAATGTATGACAATATTTGTAACAGAAGATGTGAATTCAGTAGTAGGAGTTCAGACAGAATTTGTATATTATTCCCCAAGGTAGAAAAACTGGGTTGGGTTACATTTATTGTTACTGTCCTCAAAGATCTGCATCAAAATCCCAGTCACTCCTTGTTTCTTGAGCTTTCCCGTTTAATCATAATCCCTTTCCACTTTGAATTATACGTTTCTGCTCGTGCTATGCATAGGAGCCTTAACTGTGTAGCTCTGAAATATCCCCTTCAAATTGGGTAATCCCAATTTACCTTGTTCTATTGGAAGAATCAGCTTCTCCAACTTGACCCTTGCTGTTTTCCCCTCCAAGATAAAATCCTTCAACTCTTTACTAATTGTTATCCACAACCTCTCCTCTGGTCAATAAAAATCTGCCTGACCTCTGTATAAAACTAAGGGGACTCATTTTTTTTCACTGTTTGTATCTTGCTATCCATATCCATAAAACAGAGTGCCTACTTTCTAAATTTTTCTATTATCTTTTGTTTAGTCTCTTTCCACATGTCCTTAGCTGCCAAAACAGAATCCTTTTTAATCCATACTCCTAAGTACTTCATTTTATCATGTCCTCATAAATATTGATATTGTTGAACCAATTTGTGTGTTGGTATATAGTTTACAGCTATTGCCTTTGATTTATCTTCATTAATTTTGATCTAGAAAAGATTTCAAACTGTCTCAGAAGGTTCCACAAAATTGAAATGTCATTTTCTGGTTTTGTCAGGTACAAAATAATGTCATTTGCAAATAAAGCCAATTTTTCTTTACTACCATACCAATTATATCCTTGAATTTCTGAGTCCCTTATTTCCTTTGCCAATGGCTCTAAATAAAAAGCAAATAATAAAGGGGAAAGAGGATGCCCCTACTTGGTTCATCTGCTGAAATAGAACTTGTCAAAGAGGAAATCCCCCAGTTTAACTTTTGCCTCAGATTCCTCATATAGCCTCCTGATCAACCTTATACATTTTCAGGGAATACAAATGCTTCCATTGCCTTACTCAAAAAAAAGCTTACTCTGTCAAATGCTTTCTCTGAATCAAGACCCACCACCAACAGTGGTATTTTCTTACATTCTGCTTCTCTCTCGATCATCAATGTTCTGTTAATGTTGTCAAATATTTGCCTCCCCTCCACAAAACCACAGTGACTCATATATATCAATTTTGACATCACTTTTCCCATTCGTTTAGCCATTACAGACAAACACTTTATAAAAATCATGGTTTATTACTGAAATGGATATGTATGAAGCTGGATCTGATGGATCTTTACCCTCTTTAGGTATTATAGCTACCACCACTTTCTTCCAGGATACTAGTATTTCCCCTCCTCTTAAAATACTGTTAAACAAAACCTTCCAGATTTTTATCAGTTTTTTTCCCTCCTAGCTTCCAAACTTCCACAGGAATACCATCTATTCCTGGGGAAATTCCTATAGATTGGTTATACGTTATCATTTTTATCTCATCCCCTCCTATACTAAATGTAGTAACTGAGCATCATCTACCTCTAACTTTGACATATTTAATTCTTCCATAAACATTTCCATTTATACCTTTTCTTGATTTCCATATTTCTCTGCTTTATACAGACTTTCATAGAATTTCCAAAATATTTCTAATATTTCTACATAATCTTTTACCTTCCTTGTTATAAGCTCTCTAAACTTGGCGACAGTCCTTTCTACTTTCTGTTGCCTGAGTCATGTACTAAAAGATTTTTTGTGCTCTAGAGTTATTATCAAGAGACAATTGCATAACGGCAATCTTTCTAAACCCATGCATATTATAGAGGTAATTTCTTGTTTTCTGTTTAGCATTCTGCAGTTGCTCCTCTTCTTGTTCTGTGGGATTCCCCCTCTTTCACAATACTTTAACATTTGTCAGTCTCTCTAAATAATTCTTGTTACTTCTTAACCATATCTCCCTTTCATTTCCACCCTGTTTTTAAACTCCACTTTAATTTTATCCCACTCCCCAGCTACATTTTCAGAAGAAATTTCTATCTTCTCTAATAGCTCCTGAATAATTTCCACTACCAATTCCTTAAAATCCTCTCTTTTCAACAGATATGTAGGAAAGCGCCAGTGTTTTGTTTTATTTCATTACCCTGTGTTTTAATTTTCGTTATTACTGGCACATTATCTGAAATAGTTATTACGCATATATCACAACCTTCAATTAAATGCATGTGTTCCTGTGAAATGTAAATTCTGTCTAGCCTATCTCAGTTTTTGTAATTTCGGGAATAATCCATAAATTCACTCTGAACTCCTAGTACTGAATTCATGTCTTCCTTGCCAAATATTTGCATACATTTCTTCAAAAATCTACCTTCCTTTGTTATATTCTCTCTTCTGAACCTGAGACATCTTCACAGTTGCAAATCAAATTCCAGTCCCAACCTAAAAGTAATATTCCTTGCTGAAAGCTGATTATTTCTCCCAGAATTTTATTAAGCTTCATTATAGCAATTATAGGTGGAATATAAATGTATACAAGTATAATCCCCCTCTCTTGCCAGTAGTCCCTTAGTACTACAAACCTACCACTATTTTTTTATCTTCTTCTATCACTATTGGAGCTCCTCTTGCAATTAATGTAAGTACTCCTCTTTTCCTTTGCCCTAGGTATTCCTCTGAATAACCATCCTGAAAACCTTTCTTTATCAAATTCCCATGTCCAGTTCTTTCCGAGTGTGTCTCCAGTAGCGTAGGTATTTGCACTCTACATCTTTTAATATAATTCACTACTCTTTCTTTTTTGTATAGGTCTGTGAGACCATTCACATTTAAAGATATGAAAAAATATCATTATGGTAAGAATTTATTATTCCTACCTGTTATGTAAAACAGTTGTTGGTTAAATGTCTTGTTCCGGTGTTTGTGCTACATGCATACACTGTTTGGCAGGTTGATCTTATATGTGGTTCTTCCTTATGAAATCCATTTCAGCCTAAGTCGCATCTCACAAAACCTTCTGTTTTATTGAAAGCCCTCAACCAAATAAACAAACACACCTCCAATACCCCCTAAATCCTATTAACTTAAAAATAACACATAAAACTCTGTACACATCTTAAAATACTGAAGTTTTACCCTTCAAATTGGAACAAATATTCCAAACTGACAGCCACACTCACACACTTGAGTTAACCTAAAAGAAAGGTTATCATGCTAAGACGCATGGTGCTTTTACTAAGTGCTTTCTGGTTTTGCCTTATCTTTATAGGTTTCACAGCTGGGAAAAATTTGAATACTTCCAGAGATCATTATCTCCAAGCCATTTATCTTTATCAGGTTGTCTCCTAGAGACATGAGAACCATTACTTACTAGCAAAAACCCTTATAATATTCAATATTCTTTATCATTTACTTGCTTTCTCCTAAAACGTGTTACCAGATCAAGCTAAGGGCCTTAATCCAGTCATTCCCCTATGCAAGAATGAGAAAAAGCATACTATTTTTTCTTTTGTCATGCTTTTTAACCAGATTTTTTTTTACAGTGCAGTAAATACATTTCTTAAAACTGAACAAACTAAAACACAGATTAAAAAGGTCATACAGATAACCAAGTGGTTAAAAAACACAAAAAGAAAAATCTAGCAAAGCTAGACTTCTGTGTGATACCTTAAAACCGCTTGCATCAGAGGCTTCATGGGATATATGCAACTCATCCTTTAAAGATATCAGGTGTTCCAGCTGAATGGCAATTCTGAATATCCATGACTTTTTCATTTACTTTAATTTTTAAGTCTATTTATGGACAATTTCAGGCAATTAAAGCCAAACCCCTCTAGCTGTGGGCGTGCATGTTTCTGCCTTCTTATGGCATCATCAGCACAGCATAAGAGGAATGTTTGACTTTTGGAAACACAGGGTTGTCATACCCAGCTGATATCCATAAACATTAGGGTGTCTACAAAATATCCCAACTAACAAACTAAAACAATGAGTAAAACGGTCACACGGATAACCAACTGGTTAAAAAACACAAAAAGAAAAATCTAGCAAAGCTAGACTTCTAACTGTGTGATACCTTAAACCTCTTGCATCAGAGACCTCATGGGATATATGCAAATCACCCTTTAAATATATCTGGTGTTTCAGCTGAATGGCAATTCTGAATATCCATGACTTTTATTTTACTTTCATTTTAAAGTCTATTCATGGACAATTTCAGGCCATTAAAGCCAAATCCCTCTAGCTGTGTACATGTATGTTTCTGCCTTCTTATGACATCATCAGCACAGCATAAGAGGAATGGTTCACCTTTGGAAACACAGGGTTGTCATACCCAGCTGATATCCATTAACATTAGGGTGTCTACAAAATATCCCAACTAACAAACTAAAACAAAGAGTAAAAAGGTCACATAGATAATAGTTAAAACTGAACAAGGAGGAAAGGGAGAAGAAGGGAGAAATAAAAAAAAGAAAAAAACAAGAGCACCTATATACATTAGTATCCCCATTACACTTAAAAACAACTGAGAAAACTTTATAGCATGCAAACAAAATAATGCACTATTAAAATATTACAATTAAAATTAGTTTTAATTCCTGTTAACTTTCTCCCTCCTCTTCCCCTCTCCTAAGTATTTTTCCAAACATTAATGACATGAAGTTGGGCATATGTTTTAGAGTCCCTACTAGTTTAACAAAGTCCAAAAAGTCCCATATTTCCAGATTTTCTTGTTCTGTCATGTTTCACAAATATAATTATTGCTTTGTAATCACACATTTCTCAGTTTCCAAGTTACTGGTTTTATTTCTATTCATCTCCATCTCCCAGATCAAGTCTGCTTGATTTCCAATGTACTGCTGATTCTTCTAGTCGACTCTTGTGTATTTTTCCATTTCTCAAGCATTTTCCATTGAAATACTGAAAAGGTTACACTGGCACAGTCTCTCTGTGGTCTTTGCTACCAGAAGAACAAGAAGCAGAATCTCCTTCTGTTTCACAGCTCACTTTTCATTGGACAGACATTTGTATTTCCTCCTTAGCATGTACTTCATCAAAAAATGATTTTGTTACTCCAGGGAAAAATATTTTGAAGACAGCCTGGTACAGCAATTTGACTTTCACTCCTTCTCAACATGTATTTATTTTTATTTATTTTACATTTGTTGACTGAGCTAGTCTAACTGGATACATGTCCATTTTCAGTAGGGGCCCTGGGAGAAAAGCTCCAAGACGCATACAAAATGCAATATAGAAAGTTGCAACAGTCCAAGCTTAAAAAACAGCTATTGTTAATAAAAAATACAATACTCATCATGAGCATAACAATATCCCAACATTCCATGAATAATGGAATACATTTACTCCTCTTTGGCCTGTTGTACAATGAGTAATCATTCTCTACAAATACTCTGCTGTCCCCCACTTTTAGTACATTGCCCTTCTGTCACAGTTTTGTGAGAATCAACTCCTTTTGCTGATAAGATTGCATCTTTGCTATTAAAGGTCTAGGTTGCCTTCTCATAGCCAGGTTTGGAACATACACACAATGTGCCCTTTGAATTAACAATTCCTGTTGTGGAATACCAGTCTAGTTGCTTACTTGTGGTTTCATAAAATTAATACAGTCTGTTCCTTTCAACTTATCTGGTACAGCAGAAAATCTCAGGTATTCCCTGTGTGCTCCGTCCTCTAATTCTATTATTTTTTTGAAACATCTCTTCTTCTGCAGTCTCATATTCAGCCAGCCTTTTCTTCATTTTGACCTCTGAGTTTTGCAGTTTCATCACCTCATCTGAATATCTGTTTACAGCTTGTTCCATTTCTTCCAGCCTTTTGTTGTTTGAGTTTATATATTTCATCAGTGTTTCATTTATTTTAGTCAGGTCTGTGTGCAGTTGTCTTATACTTTCCTCTATGTTAGTAGAAGTCATGTCTGGAGCTTGCACTGCTTTTGCTGAACAGCTGCATTACATTTCTCAGTGGGTTTTTTTTTACTATTTGCAGGTGATTTTCCTTCAGGTCCTCTGTATTTCTTTTTCCCTGACATTCAGGCAGTGCACTTACTAGCCATTTACTGAAATTTACCCAGATGTTTAGGTCCCCTGGCTTTCTCTGCTAAGTTTCTGTTTTCACACTGTAAGAGTAGGAGGTGCATACTCCGACAGCATGGTGGTGACCACTGGTGTTCCACAGAGATCTGTGCTGGGAACTATGCTATTTGGTATCTACCTTTCAGACTGTCATTTGTCAAATAAGGATCTCTGGTTAACAAAGTTCACAGCTGATTGTAAGCCTGCAGTCATCCTAAATTCTGCTTCTGACATACAGGGATGCCAAAAGGAATTTACACTCATCAATAGCTGGAGTACAAAAACTGGTCTCAAACTCGATGCCAAGAAGTACAATGCTGTAATGTCTGGCTAGTGCCCTTTAGCTTCAGTTGACAGTATAGATAACACACCATATGAAAATGAAAAGTTAGTGAGAGACCTAGGCACTTATCTCCCATCATATTTGACCATCACATTGAAAAGGTGGTTAGGAAATATTTTACCTTCTTCATCTCATAGCAAAAAGTATTTCTTGCAGATTGAGAAGTTATGTACTTACCATAATGTTCCATGTTAGTTGTCTTCTTCACGCCTTCTTTCTTGCTAGATGCGTTCGGAGCCGAACCTCGGCTCCAACTTGGCCTAATACTAAAGCTTGAGAGCTATTTTTACCGGCTCGAGGCTATGCTATGTCCCATAATGCTAGGCATCATATACCCAGATCTCTTTTGATAGCTAACACTATGGACATATATGTCCCACCACAAAAAAGATATCTCTCTCTCTCTCTATATATATATATATATATATATATATAAAAACCCCTCTAGAAGAGCTAGCAAAAAAGAGGGAGCAAGGGAGCTAGCTGGGGAAATAACTGAAGTGGCAATAACTCTCACAAGGTACTCTAGATCTTCCCAGGCTAGGGGGATGGAGGGTGGGACGCAAGAAAGAAGGCGAGAAGAAGACAACTAACATGGAACGTTATGGTAAGTACATAACTTCTCAATGTTATGTTGTCAATCTCGCCTTCATTCTTGCTGGATGGGACAGCGTCCCTAGCATCTAAATCCTGGGTGGCTCAATGGAACAAACTCTTGAGTACAGTAGAACCAAAATGAGCCTGACTTCTGGAGGCCATATCGACCTTGTAATGAGAAATTAAGGTATGAGGAGAGGCCCAAGTGGACGCTGCGCAAATGGAATCCATCGGCAATCTTGCCTGAAAGGCTATTGAAGAAGCTAAAGCACTGGTTGAGTGGGCTCTAGGCTTAGTAGGAAGTTCCCTGTTCCGCAACTGATAGACCAACATGATAAGACAGGACAACCACCTGGACAAAGTTACCTTAGAGACTGGTTGGCCTTGCTTCCCTTCCGCATAAGACAGGAAGAGCTGGTTTGATTTTCTCATCTGCTTAGTTCTATCCAGGTAGAAGCGTAATTGACGGTGAACGTCCAAACAATGTAACTTTCGTACAACTCTATTGGTGTAATTTGGAAAGAAGACTGGAAGATCTATGGTCTGATTCATATTTTTCTCTGAGATTATTTTGGGTAAAAAAGATGAATTAGTCCTAAGTGACACTCTGTCTTTGTGAAAAACAAGATAAGGAGGGTGAACGCAAAGGGCTTGAAGTTCCGAGACCCTTCTTGCTGAGGTGATGGCTACTAAGAAGAGTGTTTTCCATGAGAGCAATTTCAACGAACAAGAAGCCGCCGACTCAAAGGGAGGAAGAATTAAAGAAGACAGCACCAAATTTAAGTCCCACAGTGGGGGAGGGTCCTTAACCGGGGGCCTAAGTAAAAGGGTTCCTTTTAAAAAGGCTTTGCAAAGTTTGTGGGACATGATGCTGGTCTCTGACAAGCCAACGTGGAAATTTGCAATAGCTGCCAGTTGAACTCTGATGGTAGCTGAGGAGAAGCCCAATCGAACGAGTTCTGCTAGAAACTCTAGAACTGTCTGGACAGGAGCCGTAAAGGGGTCCACGTGTTTTTCCCCTGCCCAGACAGAGAAACACTTCCATTTGCTAACATAAGTCTTTCTGGTAGTAGACTTGTGAGAAGCAAGGATGATATCGCAAACTGGTTGAGAGATAAGGGGAAGCCTGCATAGGGCTGGAAGTGGAGTAACCAAGCTGTGAGGTTGAGAGATTGAAGGGACTGATGCAGCCCGCCTGATTGATGGGTCAGAAGATCTGGCACTGGGTCCAAATGCCAGGGCTGCTCCAGTAGATGGCGTTGCAGGAACGGAAAACAAATTTGTCGAGGCCAGTAAGGGGCAATGAGGATCATCCTGGCTCTCAAGGCAGTTGCTTTCTGGATTAATTGAGTAATCAAGGGAAAGGGGGGGAATGCATACAGAAGACCCCGGGGCCAATCGTGAACTAGAGCATCTCTGGGGGGTAAACCTGGGAGAGGGACGAGGGTGAAGAAGTCTGAGCACTTGATGTTTAGAGGTGTTGCTAAAAGGTCGCAGCAAGGCTGACCCCACGTTCTGAAAATTCTTTCCGCTACTGTCTGGTTGAGAGACCACTCGTGAGACATGAGAATGGCTCTGCTCAGTCTGTCCGCTATGACGTTGGACTTCCTGGGAATATGCGTTGCTACCAGAAACCGTTGAGAAGAGATCGCCCATTGCCAAAGTCTGAGTGCTTCTCGACATAGGGGGTAGGATCTGGTTCCGCCCTGCTTGTTGATGTACCACACTACAGACATATTGTCTGTTTGAATTGCAATAGTCCCGGTGGGTAGAGAGTCCTGAAGGGCCTGCAATGCTAAAAGTACTGCTCTCATTTCCAAGACATTTATGTGCAAGTGGCATTCGAAGGGTTGCCATGTGCCCTGGATTGTCCTGCCCTGAAAATACCCCCCCCCCCACCCAATCAGGGAGGCATCCATTGTCACAGTGGCAACAGGAGGAGGAAGGACCACAGGTCTGCCCTGGAGTACCTGAGGGGAGACCGTCCATCAAGAAAGGTTTCTTTTGCATGACTGATTAGAATGGTGTGTGACATGGGGAGCTGCTGAAAGGGCCACTGGGAAAATAGCATCCACTGCAGGATCCGCATATGAAAACGCACTAGGGGGAGTAAAGTGATTGCTGCTGCCATGAGACCAAGTGTTTTTAGTACAAATCTGGCTTGGATTCTGCTCTCCTGTAATAGGATCTGAACATGGTTGTGAATGTCTGAAACTCTTTCTGTGCGTAGTTTTGCTGAGAGCTCCACTGTAATTAAAACGGCGCCTATGAAGGTAATAGACTGACAAGGCGACAATGCAGACTTTTCGAAATTTATAGAGATACCTAGCGTGTTGCACGTTTGTACAGCATAATCTCTGGATTGGAGTAGTTGATGCCTGGTGGTGGCAGTAAGGAGCCAGTCATCTAAATATGGAAACACCTGGAATCCTTGTCGTCTCAGGTGAGCCGCAACCACTGCCATGCATTTGATAAACACCCTGGGGGCTGTGGTGAGGCCAAAGGGCAGGGGTCTGAATTGGTAGTGACTGGTTCCCAGCCGGAAGCGGGGAAACCTTCTGGAGCACCTGTTCATCTTGATATGGTAGTACGCATCCTGAAGGTCTATAGAGCACATCCAATTGTCCTGACCCAGAAAGGGTAGAATGGACTGCAGCGTGACCATCCGGAACCTTGTTCTTTGAACCGACTTGTTCAACCTGCTGAGATCCAAAATAGGTCTCCAGTCCCCTGTCTTTTTTGGTACCAAAAAGAACTTGGAGTAGATACCGGATCCTTGTTGGTCTGCTGGGACTGGCTGGATGGCCCTTTTTCTTAGCAGCTTTGAAATTTCTAGTGCTGCTAGATCCCTCAGACCGGGTGGAACATCTGAAAGGGGCCCTTCTGGCTGTTGTGGGGTGTGAATAAAGGGAATTCTGTAACCCTCGAATATGATCGACTGTACCCATTTGTCTTGCGTGAGGGAATGCCAGGCTTCTGGGTACAGTGGTAGTCTTCCCCCGACTGCCTCAGAAGGTGGACAGTCGGGCAGCTCCTCAGGGGTGCTGGAAGGGTTTGTCAGAGAAAGATTCTCGGCTACCCTGATTCTGCGGACCCCCCCTGCCCCTCGGGCGGCGTCTATTATTGTTCCCTCCTCTGCCTCTGGAGGGAAGCTCACCACAGGCGTCAGGCAGTACTCCCCGAGGTTTGCGGAACCACATTTTCCCACCTTTCTGACCCTTAAGGTATGGTCTAGAAGGGGTAGATAAACGGACTCCTATGGCAGAGAGAGTCTTGCCTTCCTGCTCGCACCTGGTCAATGTATCCTTCACTTGAGGTCCAAACAAGGCAGAACCGTCAAAAGGGATGTTAGTGAAGGACACCTTGAAGGGGTCGGCAAAGTTGCAAAGCCGCATCCAGGCGTGTCTCCTTAGAGCAACGCCCGTGCCTGCAGCCCTACTCGCTCCATCGGTGGCATAGGAAATGAGCCGCATGGAGGAGTTTACAATGGAGTTCAGGGTCCCTAGCTGGGAGTTGATCTTTTCCTGAGACCCCACAGCTGATGGGTCCTGTAAGGTATCACCTAGTTCTTTGAGGTCTCTCTGAAGACGGATGAAATGGCACAAATAATTCAGCGAATGCATGGCAAAGGTCGCTGAAGAAAACATCCGCTTGCCGTACCTATCCATAGTCCTAGATTCCTTATTAGGAGGATAGAGAGGAACTGAAGGGTCAGCCAACTCCTTCTTAGTGGCCGCCGCCACCACCATGGCATCAACGGGGACGCCCTTAGAGAGAAACTGCTTGTCCGAAGGGGCTGTAATAAATTTTGTGGGCCTCCTGGGAGTTGGTTCCATAGTATCCAGAGCCGTCTCGCCTTCCGAGCCACCATCTCCATGAGTGGGTTGAAAGGCGGGGACACCCAGGAGGTGGAAGGGCGAGAACCAAACGCGTCCAGGTACACCGACTCGTCCTCGGAAGGGTTGAGGGCAGACCAGTTCCCCCTCTGTTTAAGGATCTCGAGGATGTCAGAAAATGAGACATCCTCAGAGGGGGACCTTGGGGACCCTTCCTAATCATCCAGGTCGGTGTCAGATGTCACTGACTCCGGGGAGTCCACATGCTTCCTCTTGCATGTCCTTTTCTGAGGGGGCTCCCCCGCAGGATCAGGGGAGACCTCAGAAGAGTAGGATATGCCCAATGGGGCGACCTGGAGCGTTGGTTCTCCACGCTTGGGTTCGGGAGGGTAGGCAGAGGCCGAAGCAGGCACCATGAAAGGAGGGGCCGATGGGGCCGACCGTGGCACCGGTATAGGAGCCAGCACGCTCCTCATGACCTCAAAGCACCCCTATCAGGCAGAGAGGAGGGACCCAGCTCCGAAGAGTTGAGAGCTCCTCCCGGCACCGAGAGGGACGGCTCCAAGGCCGATGTCGGGGCCGAGCTCACCTGCGCCCGATGCTCCGAGAGGGAGAACGGGGTCGGACAAGGGTCTGATGCCACTTGTCCTCTCGGAACCGACGAGGGAGTCCCGGCGCCCGGATCCCTCCAAGGACGGAGCCAATGAAGGGATTGGGGCTGACGAAGGAACCGATAAGGGTGGAACCGGTTCCGACACCCCCACGGTACCAACCCCGATGGCCTTCGGCTCCGAGCTCAAAGGAATAGTCGGAGGAGGAACTGGAGCAGGTGTTGGGGAAGCCACTGTCTGTTGAGATGGGCTATGCAATAACTGGGCGAGCGCCTGTGACTTCAAAAGCCTACTGACTGGCCTCTCGAAGTCGTGGTCCGAAAGCCTGGAAGATCTAGAGGAGTGAGACCTATAGCTCCGCTCCGACAGCAAAGGGGACTTCGGAGCCGACCTGACCGACTCCAATGAAGGAGACCGGGAGCGCTTTCGACTTGGAGACGGCTCCCAACACCAAGGTCGGAGCTGACTGAGGCCTCGATGTATTGGTTCCAGCCGGAACCGACGAGGCAGAAGAAGGTCCACTCGGCGCCGGCTCCGGACATGGAGCCGACAGTTTGGCGGGCTTAGAAGGTTTTCCTGACACAGGCTTGGTAGGAGAACCTTCGGGCTTCAATAAGCCCCTTAGGATGAGCTTATTTCGGTGCTCCTGCAGGACTCTTGGGCTAAAAGCATGACAGATGGAACAAGAGTCCTGCAGGTGCAGAGGGCCCAAACAATACACACAAGAAGTGTGATCGTCTGTCAGAGACATCTTCTGACAGCACGAGTCACACTTCTTGAATCCCGATATCTTGGTATCCTTAGACATGATACCACAGGAACGGGACAAAAAAGTCTAAACAAGTATACAAACACACACACAACACTTGAAAGACACTCTCAAAGTTATTACAATAAAACAAAACAAAATTCCACACACACACCTACTGAAAGGAACCTGTACAAACCTACTATAAAGGGGGGCTAAAGGCCTAACCACATTAAGGGTGGAAAAGAGTAAGGAAAACTATTAATAAAGGGAGGGAAGACTAGTCGGGAGACTACTAACACTACTAGAAAAGATCCTGGGAAAAATATCAATCAAAAACTAACTATAAATATAAAAAATTTTAAAACAACCTGGAGCCGGTGAAAACGCAACCTCGTAGCTGAAGCGGCAAACGTGATCTGGATATATGACGCCTAGCATTATGGGGCATAGCATTGCCTCGAGCAGGTTAAAACAGCTCTCGAGCTTTAGTATTAGGCCGAGTCGGAGCTGAGGTTCGGCTCCGAACCCATCCAGCAAGAATGAAGGCGAGATTGACAACTTAACATCAAAAGTTCTTGCCTTTTTATACTCCCCACTGATCAGTCCCATCATTGAGTATAATGCCCCTTTTGGAATGTACTTTACTAAGCTTATCAAGCATTTGGAAAGACCCCACAGGTTTGTAACAAAAAACATCACGGGCTTTAACGATTTGTTCTACTATGGAGGCTTTACCTCTGCAGTTAGAGTCATACAGACTTTTGGGGCAATCTGTGCCTTGACTGTAAGACCATACAGGATCCAGTAGTCCAAGAATTCTTATATCTCAATAAATCATACAGTTTAGATAACACTAAGGTCAGAGATCTAAATATACTACAGAAACAAACCAAGAAGAAATTTCGCAGTGTGGAGGGTGGGCTGTTCACTCCCTAAATTCTGTTATGCACTTAGTTCACTTAATAAAACTTGAACTGTAAAATATGTGCTACAAAATAATCAAAATAATCAAATAGAAAATAGTAGGTAGTCCACAGTTGAGTTACAAATGGAATATCCTTTACTGAAACACACAAACAAGTGATCCTAGTTGAGTATAATGAAAAGCATCAAAAACATTCCTTACTTATATATAATCAGGTTGTTTGGAGCAAGGGAGTAGTTACAGAGTGTGATTCTGTTAACAGCAATAACAGCATAAAAATCATTCCTTTAGCCAAGACCACATCCCCCTTTACACCATAGTGTAATCAGAGACTGTGCTACCTAAAAGTAAAACTAGAAAGCTAGAAACAAATTACAATCTAAGACCAGTTTATTAACACTTTGCATAGGCTAACCAACTATTCAAAACTTTATTAGTTAAGAAACTAAATAATTACTGAATGACTAACAAAAGATCTACCAATAGATATCTACCAGAATAAATATTAATAAATATACAACTTTTAACAAAGACTGCTTTCATATCAAATAAATGCTTATCAGGTTTGTGTGTCAAAAACACATCATAATATTAATGAATATGTGTACAGATATGCAACTGAAAACCTAAGTAGGATGAAAAAACAAAAATAATTGCTAAGCTGGAAATACAGTGATAAAAGTTCAAACTAAAGCACTAAGGCCATGGGGATCCGTTAAAGTGTGACATCTAACTAAGAAAACACTTAGTTTAAGGGGGGGGTGTTTAATAAAGCCTATTTGGTCGTTTTTACCATGTTGGCATCATGGCATGCTGCGTACACAAAAGTAAGCAGGTTTGCATTTCAGTAAACACAGCTGGGCAGCGAGCACGCATGCGCCAACACGGATGTATCCATGGCATACAAATCACTTCATATGCAGGTGAATTTCATGTAAATGAGGGAGGTAAAATGATCCAGCAAGCAGATAGGCAGTCCTGCAAACCCCATGTCAGTGTACATGGACAAATTCTGTGTAAAGGATTTTAGACAGACAACAGGGGCTGTGCAAATGTAAGTAGATGGACAGAAATGACATAGCACATACAGATATGAGCAGAACTATCTACCGTGTGTCCAAAAATGTAAGGGATATAAGTTAAAATAATTTTATTTTTTTAATGATTCAGGGTATGTTTGTGCAGTGAGCCAAAGTGCGCAAGTACGCTTTTATAAAAAAAATTAAAAAAAAAAAAAAAAGAGTGCAAAATCTACATTTAATAGTATGTGACGGAAATGTATTACAGGACCCTGTGTGGAGCATCTACAATGGTGGAATGGTGCTGTTGCTAAAGAGGTAGGGCCTGGAACCATGTAGTTTCCAGGTTGCATGCACAGATCCCTATGTAAATGAGTTGGGGTTACTGAATAGTATAAATTGGTATCCATGTCCACATATTCCTTCCATGTAGGCACAGAACCATGTTGGTGTCCACACTGAAGGTAGCTGACATCAAGACGGGGTGTGCCTGAGGACTTGCAAGTTCACTGGAGCTCAGCTGCACCTGTTTGCACGGTGCTCCACTGTGCTCAGCAGATGCGTGTCTACACTGCTATGCTTTCTTTACCTTTGGGACATGTGTTTCCACGTTTGTGTGGCGCGCCACCATGCTGAGTGTGACCTTTTGGGAGGGGGGGGGTGTACAGTAACTGGTAAGTTTTGTTTACATTCGTGGAGCTTGTTTCCCCCTTGTTTAACTTAAACTAGGGCCAGTAAATGATATTAATGATACACTAGGCAGGTGGAATGCATCATAGGTAGGCAATCACACAGTCAGAACCTACAGTAAAGGACTTTAAAATATGCATACACCCTACATTCTGATTTTTCACTCATAATCTGCACCATCAGAGTACAGACTTGGGAAGTTTAAGTGAAAGAATGCTAGGGGCTGCTACTCATCTGCTACATTGGTATGTGTTAGATGCCAAAGTCAATGCTGCTGCTGGTGCTACTGACAATAGGCCTGGGCAGAGAAGGAGAAGAGTGTTCAGACCCAGGGTTACCTTCCAGGAGCTACATGAGCTGGAGACTGTAGAGAGCTACAGGGTGGACAGAAACATACTACAAAAACTCACTGAGCTTTGCTCTTCTCAACTCAACACACAGCCAGCAAAGGGAAACCCATCCCAGTGGAAACAAAGGTATGTGTAGCCCTTAGGATAATAGCCACAGGTACCTTCCAAAGACCAACTTGGGACATTATGGGGGTCTCACAGGCATCAGCATCCAGGGTGCTCTACCAATACTGGATGCCATACTACTACATGCCAGTGAGCACATTTATTTTCCCCTCACTCTTGAAGTGAGGGCCAACAATATGCAACACTTCTACCATGTAGCACACTACCCTGAGATACCGGGAGCCATAGATTGCACTCCTGTACACATCAAGGCACCACCCAGTGACCAGAGTAGAATCTTTGTCAACTGCAAGGGGTACCACTCCATCAACTGCCAGGTTGTGTGCAATGCCCAGGGCACTATCATGAATATGTGTGCTGGCAGCCCTGGCAGTTACCACGACTCCCATAACTGGCATGCATCACAGGCTGTACCAGATACTTGCTAAGAGGGACATCCCACATGGCCATTTACTGGGGCATGCTGGCTACGCCCTGCAAAAGATGGATGATGACACCCATCAGAATTGCACACATACCCATGGAAGAGTGCCACAATGAGGCAAATGTACAAACTAGGAACATCACATAGAGAATGTGTTTGGGCTGCTGAAGTCACAATTCTGGTGACGTGACATATCTGGTAGAGCCCTGCAGTACTCTCCAGCCAGATGTGCACATGCTACACAATATGATCCTGTGAAAACAGCTCACCACAGCCACACTCACAAGCGGACTTGGAGGAGAAGCCCCCTGGTGATGTCCCTGTAGGCAGATGTAGGCATGCCCAGTATGCCCTCCCATTGGCTAAGAGAGAATGCATAACACATTCACTGACAACCTAGGGCCCCCTAGGGATGGACACCTTACTCCTACTCACATATATATATATATATATATATATATATATATATATAGTAAACGTGTCGATGCCAGGCAACCCACACAATCTGTACCTATCCATGTATTGGTTGTGTATTGCTTGCATCACACAGAGTCAGCCCTGAACTACAGGTCTCTCAACTGCTGCATTCGCAAGGTAAGTCTCTAAGCTACACACTAATTGGAAGGATTATTATAATATATCATATCTATGGATTTGTTGCTGTTATGCAAGGAACTACAGTGAGTTAATTGGACAGATGTAACATCCACATGGGACTACAAAAACCCAGTCCAATAGTATGTGTTCCTTAATAGTCACTAGGCCTCATGGTTGGAATATTCACTACATCAGTCAAGGGAGATGTTCAACAGTGGGCTCACATGATATTTGGACTACTGTATAAACCAGCAGATCATGTATCGATGTTCCCTCACCCCCAACACAGCAGTGTACCCATACAACTGTTTTAACAGAAAATCACCTATGGTATATCAGTGGACCAGGCAATCTCAGTGCTGTAAAATAGAAATTGTTCACACCACTGTATGTCTCTCCTCACACAGGATAACAATGTATATATTTATGCTGTTGATTGTGTGATGAATGACTCCTCTCTGTCTGGTGACCTGAGTGGCTCAGTGGACTAGAGAAGCTGGCATGGGTGATGGTGTTGATGGTTCTGGAATTACGCACATCTTTTGCATGTGAGGTTGTACTATACTGGTGTTTTAACACACTGTCATACCTGTTACTGCAAGAAATCTGGACAAAGCCAGTAAGATTGGGGGGTACAAATGCCCAAACATAGGGACATATTTCAAGTATTGTCCCCATAAACCTAGAAAGTCACTGGAAGTAAAGGTGTTGCATTATTACATTTGTTCTGAAGGATATAACATCTGAAACACAAATGTTTGTCTGTAAGTACTATAATGTAGTGACGTCAATATTCAATAGTTCACCAGAAGACCACAAATGTATGAGGAACAGACCAAACACATGAGGCAAAACTCTGGACATTCTGTGGAAATCAGGACAGTTGAGAGGTACGCAGACTGTCAGTCTTGTTGGTGGTGTAACATTACCAACCACAGTCACAGATTAAGCACAGCACACAGCTGAGGAATGCTGTGGACAGTTTGAGTGAAGTGCAGTACTGCAAAAACAGTGGTGGATGTTAATGTCTGTAACATACAAAATCCCGGACTGGAGTACAGGTAGGTGTGGATTGGAGTCACCTTATTAGTACTGGCAGTCCCACTGGGCATGCACATACACTTATGTAAAATGAGCACAATCTTGTTGCCCCTTCATTAAAATGACCTGTTATGTATAAATGCCTATATATACATATATACGTATACATATCTGTCTGTCACTATCTCTCTCTCTCTCTCACATGCATAGTATATATATCACTATGTAGTGTTAAATAGAGATGTGTGTGTGTGTGTATATATATATATATATATATATATATATATATATATATATATATATATAAATATATAACTATATATATTAAAATGATACATGCACCCACATATATCTACATAACACATATACATATCACACATACACATAGCAACAGTTATATATACTTCCCTGTTATATATAGAAATATGTGTGTGGATGTCTGTATTGTCCAACATACCCCAATAATGGTAAGTAAATCTCCACTATCATACAACCATACTGTTGCTCAAAGAATCCAAGCTAAGGATGCAACAGTACAGATTCCACTTATCCACAGACCCCTGTGCCTGCTAGATGTCACCACGTAGACAGACACAGGTGAGCAGGTGCTGTAATATATAATGTTGTCAACACATGTATGGAGAGGGCAACCTGTCCCTGCCCACAGGTATGCCTATGTAACTGCAAGCAGCCACATATGGTCTTACTGGTAACTGTAGACACATAACTAGGATAATTACAGTTATCCCAATGATAGCATACTAGATGCAGATAACAGTATGAAGCAATATCACACTGCATGCCAAAGATGCTGGTCAACACAGGTCTAGTTTGGGTAATGCACAAGTACTATGCCTGCAATCACACATTCAACAGACTTAACGTGTGGCACGTGTGATAAGTACTGTGACCTATAGTGTATAAGACTAGATAGGTAGGAGTTCTAATCTCACTCCAGCCCACTTATAGGTTGGTACTAGGCTATTGGCCCTAGGGCCTATACAAGCCTAGCCATAACAATTCCCTGGCTATTTCTTCCCACAATATTTACTTGGTGCATCACTGTGTCAGTGTGTGTGTGTGTGTGTGTGTGTGTGTGTGTGTGTGTGTGTGTGTGTGTGTGTGTGTGTGTGTGCGTGTCTGTGTATCCTCCTGCAAATGAATGGACATGCCCTCATGGGCTATCCACCTGCAATGGTTATACGCTTTGTGGCCCTGTAACTTGCTGCTGGCTTCCACACTGCCCTCGTGTACAAGGCCCAATGATGTCAGTCACCTTAAGACTACCAGCTGACAGTGTAATATCAGATGTAAGCCGTGATGCATGCGATAAGTACTGTAAGCTATAGTATATAAGACTGGATATGTAGGTGTTCTAATCTCACTCCAGCCCACTTGGTGTTTGTGTGTGTGTGTGTGTGTATATATATATATATATATATATATATATATATATATATATATATATATATATATATATCCATATGGCATAACCTTGGTAGCCTAGACATATGTAAGGTTTTACAGTGTTTTATTTGTAGCGGGTGATGCAGCCCCCAAAAAACTAACCATAACAAGGCCTGCATATGTCATTAAGCACAACATGTCCTAAAATGACAGTACTAGCAGAAAAGAGGTGTGTTACATGTACCATGTATTGTGATCTGCAGTATGTATCACTACATAGGAAAGTGTGCACACCTACATGTAGCCAACCGCACTATGTGTGTGTCTTGGCATGTCCTGTACGCACTGATTGGAAGTGGTGCTAGCCTGAATGTAGCCATGTGTTTCTGTGAGCCTGTTAGAGCATTTTACAACATATTATGGAACCATGGGATGTATCAATTGAACACAGAGAGTACTCTAGCCTTTGACTGCCACTGGTCGGAAAGGTTTGGATCCATTCACTGTTGTACAATCAATGCTGACAGGTTTGGGACATACATTCCAGATTGGCACTGGTATACTGAATGTGGGAGTCATCACAGCTATCATCGTGTGCAATGGCACCCTTGCCATGTCACTACACAGGCATATTGTACAAGTGTAGCAGCCACATGGGTTCCAAAGTACACCAATACACGTTGTAGAGAACATGTCCTATGGAGTCCATATCAGGACTCTACATGTGTAGTCTGTCACCAAAATGCTTTGGAGGGGATGTGTACAGCTGCATACAGGGAGGTGTCAGTTCCCACTGGGTACCTTCCATGTATCCATAACAGGACTAACACGTCACCTATGCCACACACCAGCATCAGTGTGGTATGCATAGTACATGCTGGTATGACAGGTATCTAACACAGGCAGTGCACCCTACATGAAACAGGCCCACCATGCAAGTCATGCACACATTTGCTGTGACACACATCATGTGCAGGTTACACATTGGAATGCAAACCACAACAATCATAACTGTTGCTGGGCAACTGTTGGTACTGGACACAAGATATGTGTAAATGTGTCATCTCAATCAAAACCCTGGTGGCACTTATAAAGGGTAGCAGACTTCTCATAGATTAGGGATGTATGAGTATGCTGAATGCCAACATTCACCTTGTTAGCCTGTTATACACATATGAACCTATGGAGCCATGCAGTTATAGTGCTGCATCTTGCTGATGACATATGTCCGCTGTGCTGACATGACATCCTTTGCTGCTTCCTTTCCACTGTGTATCCATAGGTTATCCCAACAGATTCATGTGCAACTATACAGCCAAGTCAACAACATACAACATAAGGACCACATAAGGTACACAAATGTAGTTGGCGTACTCTTGACAATTGCCAGCATACAGTATCTCTCGTTAACCACTATAAGTGGCATGGTGAACCAACACTGCATTACACAAGTAAATGTTAAATAATATAGTCACTCAGTGCATCAGACCCATAGCTTCATTTCCCTGCATCAATGTCAAGGATGACAGGGATGTGGCGCAGGTATCATCACTTGCACAGGGTGTTGTGTGGGAATGAAGGAGGCATAGGCTGGCCCAAACGGTAGACAGCATGATTGTGAGTCAGGGGGGAGCATGTAAGATGGACCGTGGTGAGCTGCTGTGTGTGTCTGTAGGTGACTTGCATTTGACTGTGGTGTGTGTGTGTGTGCATGTACAAAGTCAAGCTCAGTGCTAGCTCTACACGTGTGTATGTTGGACAGCTCTGGACCATAAATGGTAGAGTTGACAATTCACCATCTCCGGCCCCGAACATGGGAACTGGCTCTGCCAGAAGTTGAACAGGCACCTCCATGCCCAAGGTCAGAAGTGTTGCTAGTACCTGATGGTGACTGGTGTCTCCTGGGACCATGTCCCCCATGAGACCACTCAGGACCACAAGCCCATGGCCTGCCATGTCATGGTGTGGACGGCACACTACCCTCTGTAGTGCTGGATGTACTGCCACTACGGGAGCGTGAGTGTGCATGGCCACATGGGGTCTCAGCAGACAGTGTTGCTGACCTACATCCATTTGTTCGACGCTCAAATCCAACCACAAGTTCCAGCACGGACAATCTGCAGTCCAAGACAGACACTGTCTCAGCCCACCCTCTGTCCACTGCATCACTGAACCGATCCAGGGTATCCGCAATGAGGTGGAGGCTGTCACGGATGTCAAACTGTGTGGGATACATAACCCTAAGCATACACCTGGTGTTCCATTCAGAACATATATATATATATATAGATTGATAAACTGCCTAGACAACAAACACCACTCTAAGACCAACAGAAGCAATATCTAAGCAGTTGAAGAATCTAGAAAACACACACTAAGAGAAACCAGCCAAAGTTTCAAACAGTTATAATTATAAAGTTAACACTTTTAGCAGGATATGGTTAAACTAAAATGCAGCCAATGAAAGGCCTAAGAGCAGCCGCTCTATAAAGACGACAATTCATCAAAAAAGGACTAAAGATAGTGCCTAAACAATAAGCTAAGGCTAAGTAGCCATGAAACACACTTTTTTAACACAGAATCTAAAGGTAAATATCTATAATAAATTTCAAAATATGAAGTACTGGCCCGAGCTCCACTCTCGACTTCCTATCTGTTGCAATGGCAAACTAGATCTGAGGTGAGGCAGAGAGCATCATGGGATAGGGACTTGGCCTCGAGCTACTCGAAAACCTCGAGCTTGTGAAAGCAGCCGACTCGGAGCCGAGAGATCGGCTTCGAACCCATTTGTAAGAATGAATGGCGAGACTGAACAACTTCACATCCCAGTTTTATCATAATGTAGTTGCATGAAGGCAAGACAATTACAATAGAAGGTTTCTCTGAGGCGATTTGCTTAATAGATTTTAGAAGACAGTAGAATGAGTAGTCAAAGGCAGATAATAGAGAGCTAGTGAGAAGAGTGAGTTAAGCGCAGAAAGTAGATTAAGTTATGAGAAGTAGGGGATGTTTAAGGAGGGAGAGTGCAGTGGCAGGACCAGTGACTTTTAAAGTGCTATTTGGTGGCTGCCTTAAACTGTTTAGGATGTGTAAGGATCCTGACTTCTAGTGGGAGCCTATTCCAGGCAATAGTGGGGGGATAGCTGTACATGTTGCATCCAAATTTAGACTTGGGTTTGTAGATTTGTAGTAGGTCTTGGTTAGAGCTTCAGAGAGGTCCGGAGGGAGAATAATGGGAGATGAGAGGGGATAGTGCTGGGCAGTAGGATAGAATGGATGATCTGGAGCTGAGAGAGAAGTAGCTGGTGGGGTATAATTCAAGCCAGTTTAGGTGTTTTAGAGACAGACAGTGATGTGATTTGTAAGTTTGTTGGGCAGCAAATCTAGCTACCTTGCTGTAGGTAGATTTGAGTTTGGTCAGGAGTGCTGAGTTAAGATTTGTGAGAATTTGACAACTGTACATTAGACCAGGTAGAAGGTAGGTAAGACAGAGAGTAATCTTGGCTTCAGAGGTAAGGAATTTCTTGTTACGGTAAAGGAGCCCTAGTTTTGAATGAGTCTTTTTGATACAGTTATTAACATATAAGTCAAATTTAAGCTGATTGTCGACGGTTACGCCTAAGAGCTTAGTACTGGATTCTACCTGAATGGGAGTGTTATTAAGGGACTGTATGGAGAATGAGGGTTTAATATTGTTGAACATTTTAGGTAGGAAGAGTAACAGCTTTGTTTTTTTAGGGTTAAGGACGAGCTGGTTGTTGGAGAGCCATGTTTCAACTAAGCTAAAAGATGCCTGAGTAGCTGAGAAGAGCTTAGAGGGAGAGTTGGCTGTGGTGATGACTGTAGTCATCTGCGTATTGCACTAAAGATGACTGAGGACAGGAGGTATAGAGCTGATTAGTAAAGATATTAAAAAGTAAAGGCCCTAGGATAGACCCTTGAGGTACACCCATTTTTACAGGGAGAGGAGGGGAGAGTGCACAGTGCCATCTCACTGATTGAGATCTATCAGTGAGGTAGCTGGAAAATCATGCAACAGTATCAGAGGAGAAGTTGAGGTTATGCAGTTTGTGCAGCAGAAGAGAGTGTGAGACAGTGTCGAAAGCTTTTGAGAGATCCAAGAATAGGCAAGAAATAAGTTTATGGTCATCCATGGCTACAGAGACAATGTTGAGGAAGGATAATAGAGCTATAGTGGTACTATGTTTGGGTCTGAAGCTGTGTTGAGTGGGTGTAAGCAGAGTTTCCTGTATTAGATACTACATAACTTGTTTATGAATAAATTTTTCCTAGTATTTTAGAGAGAGGGGAGAGGATAGCAATAGGTCTAAAGTTGGAGATATCAGAGGAGTTAACCTCCTTTGTGTATAGGTAGAATGCAGCACTGTTTCCAGATGGAAGGGATTTTAGATTCAGAGATAGAGTGGTTAATTAGGATAGATACAGGGAGAGCAAGAGAGTCAGCTGCTAGTAGAAGAAAAGTGGAAGGAATATTGTCAGCTGATGCTGAGCATGGTTTTAATTTAGAGAGTAGAGTTTTGATACAGCTAGTAGGTACAGGTTTGAGGGAGAAGGTATTTGAGGAGATAGTATTAGGAGTAGGTTCAGAAAAGTTGGAGATGTTAGTAGTAGAGGAGTTTGGGTTAGGGTTCAGTAGGTTAGATATTGAATTGATAAAATAGGTATTGAAGAGAGTGGCAGTTTCTTCAGATGTCTTGTCTGAGTATGGATTGGGGGAGGTAATATTACCGGGATGTAATATTTGGTTAATAGAGTTCCAGAATTTTTTAGGATTAGATTTTAGGGCTGAGGGAGGTTGTTTACAGATTATTTAAATTCAACAACTGATTATCTGAGGTTTAATGCTGAATATTCTAATGAAGATATCATATATTTAGATATCAAATCGAAAAAGAGAGGTAGTATTACTGACACCATGGTATATAAAAAGAAATACAGGCCAATAGGTATGTGCATAAGAATAGCATGAATAGCATGCATGCAACTCACGTGTTTAAGAGTATAGTAAAAAGTATATTGATTAGAACTAGCTGTCTTAACACAAATGATGTACAATGCATGAACCAAATGCAGGAAATGTTACAGGAATTTAATAGGCAGGGTTATAGTGAGGAAATGTTGCAACAGACACAAACCAAGGTTTTAAGTATGAGACAGAATAAAGCTCAACCTTACTTCATGAATGGTAATAGGAATAATACCTCGACTCATAGAAGGGCTGATAGTGGTGTTAGATATTTTACCACCTATAATAGGAAATACAATGATGTAAATAATATCATTGAGAAAAATTGGGGTATCCTTATGGCAATGCCAGAAATCATACAGATTCTAGGTGATAAACCATATTTTGCATATAGAAACTCTTCTAGCCTGAAATCACGATTATGTTATAAAGATATGACATATGATAAAGTAGAGCAAATAAGTAATAGGGTAGGCACTTCTCCCTGCCATAACTGTACTTGCTGCAATTACATAAATAGAAGTAATACATTTACATACCCTGTCACAGGAAAGGAATTCATTTAAAAAAAATGCTACCTGTAATTCTTTAAATGTCGTTTATTTGGCTAACTGCATGTCATGATCTGCATATTATATAGGTAAATGAAACAGAAAATTCAAAGACAGAATTATTGAACATAAATCAGATATTAGAAGAAGAATTAGTACAGATGTGTTAGCTAAACACATAGAAGAGAAAGGACAGGAGCATAAGTTCTTATTTAGGATTATATATATTGTGGTTAAGAATGGAAGGGTGGAGATTTAAACAATGCCCTTGATTTGTACTAGATGCAGATAAGAAATGTGGCCTGAATACAGCAATAAGTATCAAACCAGTACTTAAACAGAAACAACAGATATTGAAATAATTTATATGTTTTTTATACATATTTTTTATATATCTGTCTACATGCTGTATTTTATATATCTGTCTACATGTTGTATTTTATATGCTTTGAATAATGTGCATAGTTTTATACTATGACTTTAAGCTATAACTGATGGTTTCATTAGTAATTGATTCTGAGTGGACTGTGTCTTGTATAAATTGCAGTGATTTTTATCATAATGTTTTTTACACACTGAAGAAGAGTATCATCCAAAAACTCTGTGGATATAAAATAAACCCATGTTTCGTTGGCTCAATGTATCCGCTATTTGGAATTCTGTGGTCGGTTATTTGGATTTGTTGTGAATTCCAGCGGTTTACCTCCGTGTTGGTACTATTTGTTTTGAATCCATAAATTTTTGCCAGAGATTTCACCTATGACCCTCCTAGATACGGGCAATTGTTGCTAACTAAGATCTCGAGTCTAGGCGAGATCCTTTATATTGGGTTTCTCCAGTATATTGGGTATACATGGCTAGGCTTATAAATACTTTTGGGTCAATAGCCTAGCAATTACATATGAACCTACAAGGCTATCTGTGAATCACACTAATATAATGACAGCGAACAGTGCAAGCTCTGTACATCCCTTTTAAGGAACTGCATATAATATTTATGAAAATGGTGGTGAGATTCTTCTTTTCCTGGTTCCATCCAATAATTCTTGTTCAAATCTTTCCAAACTGAATATTTTGATCACCCTGTTTTTTTTATTCACTTTGGAGAATGGGATACTTCTGACTGAGATTTTCTATTATCACCACTTTTTTATTTCCTATTATTTTCGCTTTTTTTCCTTTTGCGTGCTTTGATTCTGTCCCTGATTAGCTTATTATCTTTCATACTGCCTAAGTATGTACAGTAAACTCTGTTAACTGGAACTCAAGCAACCAGAACCCTCAAGCAAACAGCAAAAAAAATAAAAAATTTGAAGAAATACAGTACAATTTTCATGTGTTGCACTTTCTGTTTCCCCCCACAGAAACGTACCTTATGTTTTTAGAGTTTTAGAGTTCTAAAAAGGAAGATAGGAATAAATTCCCTCTCTGCCCAACATAAGAGCAAGTCAAACCAAACAAATAGTATAGGGTACAGTATTAGACAGGCCTATTTTTAATAGTAACTCTCAAGCAACCAGAAACTACAGTTATCTGGCATCTATCAATCCCCATGGGTGCTGGTTAAATAGAAGTTATGTTCTTACCATAACGTTCCATGTTAGTTGTCTTCTTCTCGCCTTCTTCTTGCTGGATGGGTTCGGAGCCGATCCTCGGCTCCGACTCAGCCACTCTAAAAGCTCGAGAGTTGGTTCCACCGGCTCGAGGCTCCCCCTATATCCCACAATGCTAGGTGTGAGTTACCTCAGATCTCGTTTGTAAGCTAGGCACTGCCTATAATAGTAGTAAAATAACTAGTAACAAAGTCCACCTCTATAAACAAGGGAGAAGAGAAGGGTGACCTACATCCTGATCCAGGAAATATGCACAGCAGAGCATATACCTAAAGTAAAGAGGTGGTAGAAAGAGAGGTCACAATCAAAACTCCTCTAGGTCTGTCCAGGCCAGGGGGAAGGAGGGTGGGAAGAAGAAGGCGAAGAAGACAACTAACATGGAACGTTATGGTAAGAACATAACTTCTGTATGTTAAGTTGTCTATCTCGCCTTCATTCTTGCTGGATGGGACCGCGTCCCTAGCACCTTGTCCCGGGTGGCCTAACGGAACAGACTCTTGAGAACAGTGGAACCAAAGTTAGCTCTATGTCTAGAGGCTAAATCCAACTTATAATGAGAAATGAAAGTGTGAGGAGTAGCCCAAGTAGCCGCTGCACAAATGGTGTCAATAGGCAGTCTATCTTGGAAGGCTATAGAAGTAGCCAAGGCTCTGGTAGAATGGGCTTTAGGTTTGCTAGGCATCTTTTGGTGTCTAATTTCATAAACAAGGGAAATCAGGGATGTTAGCCATCTGGATAATGATACCTTTGAAACTGAAAGTCCCTTTCTGCCTTCTGCATAAGAGACGAACAGCTGGTCAGATTTTCTGAATTGTTTTGTTCTATCCAAATAGTACCTTAACTGACGATGAACATCTAGCCAATGTAATCTTTGTTCAGATCTGTTAGAATATTCTGGAAAAACACCGGAGGTCAATGCTTTGATTTAGGTTAGCCGTGGAGGCTATTTTAGGTAAAAAGGACGGGTTGGTTCGTAAGGATACTCTGTCCTTATGGAACAACAGATAAGGAGGTCGACAGCTGAGTGCATGAGGTTCTGAAACTCTTCTAGCTGAAGTAATAGCTACTAGAAAGAGAGTCTTCCATGATAGTAATTTTAAAGAACAGGAGGATGCAGGTTCAAAAGGAGAGAGAATTAAAGAACTGAGAACTAAATTTAGGTCCCAAGGAGGAGGAGGATTTCTTACGGAGGTCTGAGTAGAAAAACTCCTTCAAAAAGGCTTTGCAAAGCTTGTGGGACATGATGGCAGAATCTGAAATGCCCACATGAAAGTTAGAAATAGCTGCCAATTGAACTTTAAGAGTAGAAGGAGATGAACCTGCATGGAAGAGTTCAGCTAGAAAATCAAGGACCATTTGGATGGAAGCAGTGAAAGGATCTATGTCCCTTCCTTGAGCCCAATAGGCGAAACGTTTCCACTTACTCAAATAAATCTTTCGAGTGGAAGATTTATGGGAAGCTATCAAAATATCTCGAACAGAGTGAGATATTTGAGGAAGCCTGGCTAAAGTTGGAATTGGAGGAACCAAGCAGTGAGGTTCAGAGAGGGAAGGGAGCGATGAAACTGACCCGACTGATGGATCAAAAGATCTGGAACTAGGTCCAGATGCCAAGGTCGCTCCAACAGAAACTGATGCAGAAAGGGGAACCAAACCTGTCGAGGCCAGTACGGAGCAATGAGGATCAATGAAGCCTTCTGAGCGATAGCTTTCTGTATTACTTGAGAGATTAGTGGGAAGCTAGTACCTGCATACAGAAGTCCCCGGGGCCAAACTTGGACTAGAGCGTCTCTGCTGGGTTGGCCTGGTAACGGGAATAGGGTGAAAAAATCTCTGCACTTGCTGTTTTGGGGAGTAGCAAAAAGGTCGCAGCAAGGCTGGCCCCACTTGAGAAAAATTTCTCTCACAACAGAGTCTTTCAGAGACCACTCGTGAGGCATGAGGATAGCTCTGCTCAACTTGTCCGCGATTTGATTGGACTTCCCGGGGATGTGCGTTGCTATCAGAAAACGCTGAGAAGAAATCGCCCATTGCCACAGTCTGAGTGCTTCTCGACACAGGGGGTAGGACCTGGTTCCGCCTTGTTTGTTGATATACCACACTACGGACATATTGTCCGTCTGGATTGCTATCGTTCCCAAGGGAAGAGAGTCTTGAAGGGCTTGCAACGCTAAAAGCACTGCTCTCATCTCTAGAACATTTATGTGCAAGTGGCATTCGTCTGGTTGCCATGTGCCCTGGACAGTTCTGCCCTGATAATGCCCCCCCCACCCGATCAGGGAGGCGTCCGTTGTCAGAGTAGCAACCGGAGGGGAAGGAACAAAGGGTCTTCCCAATAAGAGCTGAGAGGAAGACATCCACCACAGAAGATGATTTCTGCATGTTTGCGTGATTATAATGGTTTGAGACATTGGAAGTTGCTGGTACGACCATTGCGTGAAGAGCATCCATTGAAGGATTCTCATGTGGAATCTGGCTAATGGAAGCAGAGGTATGGCAGCCGCCATAATCCCCAACACTTTCAGAACTAACCTGGCTTTGACTCTGTTGCTGCTGAAGAGGAGCGAGACCATTTTGTGTATGTCTGTTATTCTCTGATCTGTTAGTCTCGCAGACATGTTGATTGTGTCTAGATTTGCGCCTATGAAGGTAATAGTACGACAAGGCGACAAAACAGACTTTTCGAAATTTATTGAAATGCCTAAATTTCGACAAGTGCGAAAGGTGTAGTCCCTGGCCATTAGAAGAAGATGCTTGGTGGGGGCTGTAAGGAGCCAGTCGTCCAAATATGGAAACACCTGGAATCCTTGTCGTCTCAGGTGAGAAGCTACCACTGCCATGCATTTGGTAAACACCGGGGGCAGTGGTGAGACCAAAGGGCAGGGCCCTGAATTGAAAATGACTGGTTCCCAGCCTGAAGCGGAGGAATCTTCTGGAGCATCTTTTCATTTCTTATGTGATAGTACGCATCCTGAAGATCTATAGAGCACATCCAGCTTCCCTTTCCCAAAAGGGGAAGGATGGACTGCAGCGTGACCATCCGAAATCTTGTTTTCTTGACTGACTTGTTCAAGATACTGAGATCCAAAATTGGTCTCCAGTCCCTGTTTTCTTTGGAACTAAAAAGAACCTGGAGTAGATTCGGATCCTTGCTGGTCTGCTGGAACTGGCTGAATTGCTCTTTTGCAAGCAGCTTTGAAATTTCCAAAGCTGCAAGATCCCTTTGAGCGGGTGGAACATCTGGAAGGGATTTTTTTTGATTGGTTTGGAATGCGAAAGAAGGGAATGGAATAGCCCTCGGAAATGATGGACTGTACCCATTTGTCTTGAGTCAGGGATAGCCAGGCTTTTGGGTACAGTGACAATCTTCCCCCGGCTGCCTCCCGAGGTAGGCAGTCGGGCAACACCTCAGGGATGCTGAAAGGGCTTATCAGAGAAGACTTCCCGATTGCCCTGGTTCTGCGGACCCCCCCTGCCTCTAGGGCGACGTCTACCATTGTTGTTCCCCCCTCTGCCTCTGGCGGGGAACCGACTTTGTGCGTCAGGCGAAGTCCCTTGAGATTGTTTACGGAACCACATTTTCCCACTTTTCTGGCCTTTGGGGTAAGGCCTAGAAGGAGTAGAAAAACGGACTCCGACGGCAGAAAGAGTCTTGCCATCTCTGTCGCACCTAGTCAAGGTTTCTTTCACTTGAGGACCAAAAGAGATGATCCATCAAACGGGAATTAGTGAAAGACGTTTTAAAGGGGTCCGCAGTTGCATAACCGCTTCCTGGCGTGCCTGCGTATGGCCTCTACTGTCCCTGCGGCCCTGCTCGCTCCATCAGCCGCATAAGAAAGGAGGCGCATGGAGGAGTTAGCTATGGAGTTCAGGGTAGCCAGCTGAGTGTTCATCTTGTCCTGAAAACCCGCAGCTGTAGGATCCTTCAACATATCACTTGCTTCCTTGATCAAGTCCCTTTGAAGACGAGTAAAATGGCATAGGTAGTTCAGCGAACGCATTGCAAAGGTCGCTGACGAGAACATCCGCTTCCGTACCTGTCCATAGACCTGGATTCCTTGTTAGGTGGATGGACAGGCACCGAAGGATCAGCTAGTTCCTTCTTGGTGGCAGCAGCTACCACCATAGCATCCACAGAAACACCTTTTGTGAGAAATTGCTTGTCAGTTGGTGCTGTTATAAATTTGGAGGGTCTCCTGGGGGTAGGGTCCACTGAATCAGGAGCCGTCCAGGCCTTCTTTGCAACCACCTGCATGAGGGGATCAAAGGGGGGGGACACCCAGGAGGTGGAAGGGCGAGAGCCAAACGCCTCAAGATACACAGATCCATCCTCCAAAGGGTTAAGGGCTGGCCAATTTTCCCTCTGTTTGAGGATCTCTAGAATGTCTGCGAAAGAGACAGCTTCAGAAGGGGAACGTGGGGAACCCTCGGAATCCTCTAAATCTGTGTCAGAGGTGACAGACTCAGGTGAGTCTAAGTGCTTCCTCTTACACTTTCTCTTCCTAGGGGGCTCCCCTGCCAATTCAGGAGAGGCCTCGGAAGAGGATGAGATCCCCACAGGGGATTCTTGAGGAGCTTGCTCTCTGCGGTCTGGGATGAGGGAGTGAGTCGACATAACCAAAGGCACCGAAGTGGGAGGGGCGGACGGAGCCGACTGTGGAGTCGAACAAGGTTCCAACACACTCCGCATGACCTCGAATGCACCCCCGTCAGGCAGAGTCAGAGGTCCCCGCTCCGAGAAGCTGAGAACCTCCCTCGGCACCGACAGAGATGGCTCCGAGGCCGATGCCGAACTCACCAGCGCCGAAGCACCGAGAGGGAGAGGGGGGTCGGACAAGGGTCCGATGCCACTCACCCCCTCGGAGCCGACGAGGAAGCCCGGCGCTGAGATTCTTCAAAGGAAGAAATCGGGAGCCGACGGAGCCGAAGACAAATGTATCGGCTCCGACGCTACCACAGTCTCGGTTCGAGGCTGCCCGAGCTCAAAGGAGTCGGAGGAGGAATATTAATTGGAACAAGCTGAGGCATCGACTGATGAGTCGGACTCTGGAGCATTTGGGCCAGTGCCTCGGACTTCAAAAGTCTACTCACTACCCTCTGGAGGTCGTGATCTGAGAGCCTCGATGACCTGGAGGAGTGAGATCTATGGCTCCGTTCAGACAGCAGGGGAGACGCTGGAGCCGAATGAACGGAGCCAAGGGACGGTGACCTCGATCTCTTTCTAGATTTCGGCTCCGATGGTATGATCGGAGCCGAACCATGACTCTCTAATGCCTCGGCTCCGGCCGGAGCTGAGGAAACCACTGAAACAGCAGTCACAGACTCATCGGTTCCAGCCAGAGCCGATGAAGCAGTAGGCTTCAAAGCCTTAGGCCTCGACTCTGAAGCTGGAGCCGAGGTCTTAGAAGCCTTAGAAGGTTTCCCAGAAGACACAGGAAGGGAACCTTCAGGCTTAATTAAACCCCTCAAAATGAGTTTATTTTTTCTCTCCTGCAGGACTCTAGGGCTGAAGCCATGGCATACAGCACAAGAGTCCTGCAGGTGTAAAGGTCCCAGGCAGTACACAAGAAGTGTGACCGTCTGTCAGAGACATTTTCTGACAGCACGAGTCACACTTCTTGAAGCCTGAGACCTTTGTATCCTTGGACATACTCAAGGAACCTGAAGTGTAATCACACACAAAAACACACACACACAGATTACACTGATAGGATTAAAAGGGAATTATTTAAAAACTAAAGGTAAGTTAATAAAAGTCCCTAAGTAAACACACACACACCCTAAGGAAAGGGAGGAAGGGCCCGAAGGCCTTAGGGAAGAACTATATGTTCTTTATAAAGGGAGGGGGCTGGAAACTAAGGTAGTAAGGGATAAGTAAGTCCACTACACTAAGGGGGAAGAAAATTACACTAAACTAGTCTAAGTTAAAGAATTTAAACTATTCTAACTTTCACTAACCTGGAGCCGGTAGAAAACACACCTCGATCGCTGTAGCGGCAAACGAGATCTGGGATAACTCACGCCTAGCATTGTGGGATATAGGGGGAGCCTCGAGCCGGTGGAACCAACTCTCGAGCTTTTAGAGTGGCCGAGTCGGAGCCGAGGATCGGCTCCGAACCCATCCAGCAAGAATGAAGGCGAGATAGACAACTTAACATCTGAGAGTTTACTGTATATATGTTTGTCAAAAGATATGAACTGAGGGGAAAAATGCTCCAACACATAACTATGATCAATAGCTGATACAAATATCACTAAAACAAAAGTTATGTACTTTTGTTTTACTGATATTTGTATCAGCTATTGGTCAAACTCCTCCTATTTACACCAAGGGTGCTCTCAGTTGACTGAGATATTTTCAATAGATAACACAGAAATCAATGTGGTTCCATAAACTAAACTACTAGGAGTAACAACAGATAATAGACTTACCTTTGAGCTTCGTATACATAACACTATCAAAAAAACACAACAAAAAACTAGGGCTGCTCCATCAGCACAAAAACTTCATGGATGCAGCCACCGAAACAACATTAGCCACAACTTACCTACTATCCTCCTTACTATATGGTGCCCCCATTTTAACCAACCTTCAGAATACACTAAAAAATAAGCTCGAATACTACTTTAACAAAATCACTCATACTGCAAACACCATTGTTCTGCTCTTATTCCCCTTAACTGGCTAGAACCCCTGCAACACCTAAACTACCTCCAACTAACAATTGCCCATAAAGTTATCTACAGACCTGAGGACTGTCCCACCTTAAATTCAATACTCTAAATTTACACACCTAGTCAGGCTCTCTGCTCTGAAGACAAACAGCTTCTAACACTATATAAACCAAACAAAATTGCCGGACAATGTCTATACTTTACTCAGTGACCAAACTATGGAACTCACTACCCTTACATATCAGAACTACCTCTAACTTCAGGAAATTCAAGTTTAAACTAAAAGACTTCCTATTCAGGTCATGTATCTGTCCATGTTCCAAACCTAGTTGACTTCCACCCCTTTGCTTCACTCTAGTTAAATTTCTCCACTCATACTTCCTCCCCACTTGCCCCCTCTCCTCCACCTCTATTTTTATTGTAATTACCACCTCTACTAATTTTCACCTTCCTTTCTCATCTTAGATTCCCCCTACTCTACTCTACCTAATCTCTCACTCCCTCTGCTGATGAATCAACCTACCATCCTCTTATTGGATCTTCATCTCAGTTCTTCCATTCTTCCCTGCACTACTATCCTTCACCTGCCTTATCTCCAGTTCTATCTATGTTTCTCTGCTAATTCTGCTAACAAGTGACTATCTCTATATTTTCTCAATTAACTTGACCAATTGTACAATCTCTTTTTTTATAACCATCACATCTATCTATGTAATGCCTTCAAGGTACAACCATGCCTCCTATAAAAATATCACATCTGCCATATTTTGCTAAACTTCCTATGTAAATATATGTCTGCAGATATGATTATTAATCATCTTGGTAAAACTTATGTATGTTAGATATGCTTATACATGCTGTGATTAATTATGTAAAAGTTATGTTTTTTTTTTCCTTTTCTTTGTGCTGGAGCATTTCTCCCCGGGCCTCAGCTGAAAATGGGTCTTCTTGCCCAGTCAGACTTCCCCGGTAAACAAATGTCAAATAAATAAATAAATCATAAAACTAGATCCTTTCATTTTACTCCATTTGATATGACATGCGAGTCCCTGAGTCGCTGCTTGGATCCAATCTGGCAGAACTTTTAGTTATGTACTTACCATAACTTTAGATGTATGGGATCCATCTCGCCTACATTCTCTACAGATGGGTTCGGAGCCGATCCTCGGCTCCGACTCGGCCGCTATACAATAGAACGCAGTCTCTTATTGGCTGAGTTACCTCGTATCCCAGGATGCACCACTACTGCTTCCCCAGATTATGTTTGTCCGCACACATGCACACACACATAGACTGTTGTTATAACATTGCCAGGTGTTCCAAGAGAGGAAGAAGTTGAATTCGGATCGTCTGGTCTCTTCTGGTCTATGAGGCAGGGGGAAGGAGGGTGGGTTATTAGGAATGTAGGCGAGATGGATCCCATACATCTAAAGTTATGGTAAGTACATAACTAAAAGATGTAATGTGATCCTATCTCGCCTACATTCTCTACAGATGGGACAGCGTCCCTAGCACCTAATTCCTGGGTGGCTCACTGGAAAACGCTCCTGAGAACCGTGGAACCGAAGGAAGCTCGGCCCCTAGATGCCACATCCAATTTGTAGTGAGAAATAAAGGTGTGTAGAAAAGACCACGTAGCAGCCGCACAAATGTCACTAATAGAGAGCTTGGAATGAAAGGCTGCCGAAGTGGCCATAGCCCTGGTAGAATGAGCTTTCACTGGAACTATAAGCTCCTTATTTGAAATGAGGTAAATATGACTGATACAGTCCCTGAGCCACTTGGCAATAGTGACTTTCGTGACAGCTTTGCCCAATTTACTATCCGCAAAGGACACAAACAGTTGATCTGATTTTCGTGCTTGGTGTGTCCTGTCCAAATAGAAACGTAATTGTCTGTGCACGTCTAAGCTGTGAAAGGTATATTCAGCTCTGTTTGAATACTTAGGGAAAAAAAACGGTAATTCCAGTGATTGTTGCAAACAAAAGTTAGAACAGACCTTTGGTATAAAGGATGGGTTTGGTCTAAGAGATACTCTATCTTTGTGAAATACCAGGTATGGTGGTTTTACACACAGGGCTTGAAGTTCTGAAACTCGCCTGGCTGATGTAATAGCAACTAGAAGAGCAGTCTTCCAAGAAAGAAATTTTAAGTCACAGGTTGCTGCCGGCTCAAAGGGAGATGAGGTTAATGCACCTAACACCACGTTACGGACCCACGGTGATGCAGGATGAGGTATAGGGGGCCGTAGAAGCCAAGCTCCTTTAATAAAGGCTTTGCACAACTTGTTGCTCATTAAAGGTGGATCTACGCTCTCATGAAAATTGGAAATAGCAGCCAATTGAACTTTGATGGTAGACACCGAACAACCTTGGTTGAATAGGGAAGCTAAAAACTTCAGAACCTCTGACACCGAGGCTGTCATAGGGTCTAATCCTTGGAGTTGGGCCCAAATAGCAAACCTCTTCCATTTATTGCTATACATCTTTTTAGTAGAAGTCTTGTGGGCCGAGGACAAAATATGCATGACTTCAGGGTCGAAAGAATGGCTCCTAACTATGGTCGGAAGAGGAGTAGCCAAGCTGCTAACTTCAATGAATGGAGGGACTGATGGAGCAGTCCTGACTGATGCGTCAAGAGGTCCGGAACTTGGTCCAGAAACCAGGGACCCTCCAATGCATATTTGTGAAGAAAGGGGAACCAGACTTGACGAGGCCAGTATGGGGCGATTAGAATCATTTTGCTTTACAAGCGAATCGCCTTCTGAATCACCTTGGGGAGAAGGGGAACCGGTGGAAACGCGTATAGCAGACCGGGGGGCCAAGCTTGGACTAGAGCATCCTTGGGGATCTCCCCCAGAACTGGGGTGAGAGAGAAGAACTGCTGGCATTTTGCGTTGAGGGGAGTTGCGAAAAGATCGCAACAAGGAGCTCCCCATCTCGTGAAAATCTGTGTTACCACTCTGTCGTTCAAGGACCACTCGTGAGGGGAGAGAATAGTTCTGCTCAGTCTGTCGGCTATCACGTTGGATCTCCCCGGAATGTGTGTTGCCACTAGGAAATGTTTGGTAGCAATCGCCCAATCCCATACCTTCATGGCCTCTCTGCAAAGGGGGTAAGACCTGGTCCCTCCTTGCTTGTTTAAGTACCAGACTACCGACATGTTGTCGGACTGAATGGCAATCGTACCCTGGGGAAGGTGATCGTGCAGTGCTTGCAACGTTAAAAGCACCACCCTCATTTCCAGGATATTGATGTGGAGAAGACTCTCGTCGGTGTGCCACGTGCCTTGGACTGACCTGTCCAGATAATGTCCCCCCCACTCTGTCTGGGAGGCGTCCGTAGTCAACGTGACCGAGGAGAATGGGGGCATGAAGGATCGCCCTAGATTCAGGTTGGAGGAAAGGAGCCACCAACAAAGATCCTGTTTGCACGTCTCTGTGATCAATATGTGGTGACTGAGGGGAAGGTCTTGATAAGACCACTGGACTGATAGGAGCCACTGGAGTATCCTCATATGCAACCTTGCCAAGGGGACCAGAAGAACAGTGGCTGACATGGAACCCAACAGCTGCTGGAGCGCGACGTCTGAGGAGTAATGCCCGAACCTGAGACTGCAGCGTTGCTATCCTTTCCGCAGGAAGATAGACTCGCATCTACCTTGAGTCTATTTCTGCACCAATAAACAGAATATGCTGCGATGGCAGCAATACAGATTTTGTCCAATTGAAGGTGATTCCTAAGGAGTTGCCTAGAGAGATAGTGGCTGCTAGAGTTTTCAAGAGTAGATGCCTGGAGGTGGCAGTTAGGAGCCAGTCGTCTAGGTATGGAAACACCTGGAATACTAGACTTCTCAGGTGAGCAGTCACCACCGCCAAACATTTGGTGAACACCCTGGGGGCTGTGGTGAGACCAAAGGGCAGTGCACGGAACTGGAAATGACTGTCTCCTAGGCTGAAGCACAAGTGTCTCCTCGATGCCTGATCTATCAGAATGTGATAATAGGCGTCTTTGAGATCTATGGAGCACATCCAAACACCTTTCTCCAAAAGCGGGAGAATGGATTGCAAGGTGACCATCCGGAATTTGGACTTTTTCACTAATTGGTTTAACTTGCTGAGATCCAAAATGGGCCTCAAGTCCCCGGTCTTTTTTGGTATCAAAAAGAATCTTGAGTAAGTCCCTGATCCGGCCTGATCTGCGGGGACAGGTTGGATGACTCCTTTTTGAAGCAGCTTCGATATTTCGCTGGCTGCAAGATCCCGTTGACTGGGTGGCGGGTCCGGGATTCTTTGGGATGGTGGGGGGGGGGGGGTTGAGAGAAGGGAATGGTGTAACCTCCGGCGATGATTCGGAGCACCCATTGGTCCTGAGTGATATTTGCCCAGGCCTTTAGGTGCCTCGAAAAACAACCCCCGACTGGCTCCAGAGCTGCACAGTCAGGTACTCCTTCAGGGATGCTGGAAGGAGGAGGAGCCACGAAAGGACTCGCGGTCTCCAGTGTTGCGGAGGCCTCCGCTGCCTCTGGGACGGCGTCTCCCTGAAAAATTTCCCCCTCCTCTGCCTCAAGAAGGGGAATCGCTCTGCTGTGACGAGTAAGGCTTTTGAGACTTACGGAACCACATTTTCCCTCCTCTTCAAGCCTTGCGATAAGGTCTGAAGGGAGTGGAAAACCGGGCCCCTACGGCAGTTAAAGTCTTACCCTCCTGTTTGCAGCGAGTCAAAGTGTCCTTTACCTTGGGTCCAAACAGTGAGGACTCCTCAAAGGGGGCGTCGGCAAAGGAAGACTTAAAGGCCTCCACAAAGTGACACAGGTGTAGCCAGACTTGTCTCCGTAGAGCAACACCTGTTCCCGCCGCTCTGCTCGCTCCTTCGGCTGCATAAGAAATGAGCCTCATGGACGTGTTGGATAACGAGGATAGGGTAGCCAACTGGGAGTTAACCGTTTGGGCCAACTGCTCAGGTAAGTTACCGGAGAGGGTATCCGAAAGCTCCTTGACCAGATCCCTCTGCAGTCTTGTGAAATGCATCAAGTAGTTCAGAGACCTTAATGTAAAGGTCGCTGAAGCAAGGGTGCGCTTCCCGTACCGATCCATACTCCTAGACTCCTTATTAGGAGGATGGACGGACGTTGAAGCCTCTGCCACATCTTGCTGGGTGGCAGACGCCACCACCAAGGCATCTACAGCAACACCTTTCGAAAGAAAGTCCTTATCAGGGGGAGCCGAAAGGAATTTATTGGGGCGAGCTGGCACCGGTTCAACAGAATCCAGGTGTTCCCACGCCCTTCGAGAGATCAAATCCAGATGCTCATCAAAGGGCGGAGACACCCAGGAGGCGGAGGGCTGAGCCCCGAAGGCCTTGAGGAAAACCAACTCCTCAGCAGAAGGGGGTTTGGACTGCCAGTCGCCTCGTTGTTTAAGGATCTCCAAGATGTCCGCAAAGGATACATCATCTGAGGACGACTTAGGGGACGCCTCCGCATCATCGAGGTCGGTATCCGAGGTGAGAGACTCATCAGGGGAGTCGACGTGCTTCCTCTTGCACTGTTTCTTCCTAGGAGGTTCCTCCGAAAGCGTTTCAGAGGGACCTCCAGGAAGAAGGGAACCCCCAATGGGGGTAACCTCAGGCCCAAGGGCTCCGCTGTCATGAGACAGGGGGATTGCAAAGGAGCCAGTCTCCGTGCCAAGGGAAGGTGGTGGTGAGATGGTAGAAGTGGCCAGAGAGGATTTGGCCAAGGCACTCCTCATGGCCTTGAAGGCGGGACCCCCAGAGTCCTGGGATGGTTCAACCCCCAAGGCCACAACAGCAGTCTGAACTCCCGCAGCCGACGCACCGAGAGGGAGACTTGGAACCGAAAGGATCGGTCCCGAAGCGTCCCCCCCAGGGCCGACAGAGGAGGTCCGCGTACCGAACCCCGACCCGAAGGGCGGGGTTGGAGTTAGGGTCGGAGCCGACCCGACAACCTCCACCAGCTCCACCAACACTGACTCCAACGGCGCCGAAGCTGTTAGGGGAGGAACCAAGATAGCAGGATGGGAAATCGGCTCCGGAGCCGACTGGGCTGGAGCCGAGATCAATTTTGCAAAGACCGGAGACTGAAAAAGCCTTTGAAGCACCCTGTCTACATCCGAATCAGACATCCTCGACGACCGAGAAGAGACCGACCGGGTCCGAGTCGACTTCTCCGCCGGCTCCGAAAGACTGGGGGACCGGCTCCGTATGGGTTCGAGAAGTATCGGCGCCGAGGGAGATTCCACTACCACTGCAATTTCCCTCGGAGCTGATGGGGACTTCGGCACCGAAGGGGAAGAGTCTGAGCGGGCAACCCTCATCGGCTCCGAAGGCAGTGGAGCCGATGAAGATGACTCGCCTCTCGACGCCCGAGCTCTCGACTCCAAAGCCAGAGGAGTCGAGGCTGGAGACATCGAGGCAGACCGTTCCGCCCTCGGCTCCGAAGTCCGTGGAGCCGACGGAGAAGCCTGCCGTGACTTTTTAGCTGCCGGATCCGACGGGCTGGTCGGAGCCGAAGATTTTTTCTTCCTCGAAGGGGAAGAAGAAGAAGAAAATAGGGCTTCCTCAAAGGAAGGGGTAATAAGCCCTTTCAAAATCAACTTATTTTTCCTCTCTTGGAGGACGTGAATGGAAAAAGCGTGGCAAATGCTACAGGATTCCTGGAGGTGTTTCGGGCCCAGACAGTAAACACACAAAGAATGGTCATCCGTAATGGACATTTTATAACTACATTTGGAACATTTTTTAAAACCTGATGGTCTATGTTCCTTCGACATGGCTATCAACACACTAAACTTCAAAAACTAAACTTCAAAGACTACCACAAATGACAGCCTAGACTCTAACTAAAACGCCTAGGATAGGGCAAGGCCCCTCTAACTTAAGCGGGATCACTTACCACAAAAAATACAATTTTACCACAAAAAACTTAAAATACGCAGTCACATACAACAAGTAGCTGTTAAAACAGCTTTTGGGTGAGTTTTAGCAAAAAACTAGACAGAAATAACTTCACTAAAGAGGCACTTAGCTCAGCCAAGTCCGAGACCACGTCTATGCTGTAGAAGCGGCAAACGAGATCTGGGAAAGCAGTAGTGGTGCATCCTGGGATACGAGGTAACTCAGCTAATAAGAGACTGCGTTCTATTGTATAGCGGCCGAGTCGGAGCCGAGGATCGGCTCCGAACCCATCTGTAGAGAATGTAGGCGAGATAGGATCATATTACATCTTGTTTGCCAGCCTTGAGCCCCTTTAAGAATTCTTCCTTCCCATAAAGTACCTGTCCCCCTAGTTAGCTCATATCTAGTTTGGCACCTGAAGTCAAACATTACTAATCTGTGCTGCCTTGGACCTAAAGAATATAAAGAGCTAATCCTTACTGTCTTACAGAATAGAGGCAAGGGATGTCATATCGGAGACACTGGAATGAAAAGATCTATCATTAAGGTAAGTACATAAACTCTGTACCCTGTTCATTTAGTCCATCTGATCTGACTTGTGGGTCAGAATCCCAAGCTACAGAAATCCTGGGTGCCATCATGAAAGAAGACCCTTCAGGATGGGAGCATTGAAGAATTCCCTAGCCCTGACGGTATAATCCAGTTTGTAGTGTTTAATAAAGGTTTGAATGGAAGACCAAGTGACAGCCTTACACATATCGTTCAAAGAACTGGTTCTAAAGAAGGCTGTATATGTTACCATAGATCTAGTAAAATGAGGTCTTGATTTACATGATAGAAGTTTGTTGGATTCACAGATGAAGAAGATGCAATTGGACAGCCACCTTGAAATAAATATTTTGGGCACATTTTTTCTCCAACTTATTTTGAGCAAAGGAAATAAAAAGCTGTTCATCTTTCCTCATTGAACTTGTCCTGTGAAGGTAAAAACAAAGTTGCCAGTGTGTATCTAAGGTATGGAGTAAGTACTCTCCTTTGTTTTCATAATTAGATAAGAATATAGGTAAATAAATGGGTTGAGAAATGTTGGTCTCCACAGTCACCCTGAGAATAAAGGAAGGTTTAGTTCTTAAGGTTACCCTGTCTTTGTGGAAAATGACGCACAGGGGAAATGAGGCTCCAAAATTCTTCTCACTGTGGTGACTGCTAAAAGATAAACTTTATCTGTTAATGAGGTTAATGAGTAATCCTGAAAGCCAGTGTGAAAACTAGAAATAACATCTAATTGAACTTTGATAGTAGAGAAGCTAGAGCTAAAGTGGAAAAGAGATGTGAGAAAACATAGAACATCCACTAAGGAGCTGTAAAGGGATTAGTACTCTGTGGACAACCACAAGATAAAAAACGTTTCCATTTGCTTTGATAAATTTTACAAGTGGAAGTTTTTTGAGATGCTGTTAGAATGCTGACCACTAACTCAGGAAGAGAATCATCCCTCACCAAAACTAGAATTGGAGAAACTAGGCAGTTAATTTCAGATTGTGAAGGTCCAGGTGGGGCTCCCCTGGATGGGATATGAATATCTAACCTAGAAGGCATTCTTCAATCCAGCCCTGATGAATCTGCTACACATTTGCAAAACAAACAGCACTACAGTTACCCGATTTAAGGATCTAAACCTCATTTGTCAGATAAACAAAACATGCTGGATGGACAGGTATCTGTCTCAGAAATTACTCCTTCTCTGAATCAGACTCTCCATTCATGTGAAAAAGAGCTTTTCCATAAACCTATTCAAATGCAGTTTGGACAAATGGATGGGAAATCTCAAATTTACCCCTGGCTTGTCACCTGTGACTCTTATTGGCAGGGGCAGTTTGCAAAGCTTATCTAAATAATCCTGCCTTGGTTTGTGATTTACTGTGGAGTTGTCTGATAAGAGAAGTTTATTTGAATTTATATTTTATTTCTTACCACTGTTTAAAGGGAAGAAGGGATAGCTTGTAGATAAGAATATATACTTTGATTTATATTTCTTTGTTTTATGTTTAATTTTCACTGTTTGTTGTTACAAACAGATAAGTTTTAGGTAGGCAAACTGCAGGCAACCTAAGGGACCTAGTCAGCTATACATTTACTCAGACTGCAGAGAAGGCAATCCAGAGCTTATCTAAACAATCCTATTTTGGTTTGTGGTTTACTGATCTTTACTGTTAAAAAGAGGTGTGACTGCGAGTGAGCAGAAGGTGCTGCACACACCATAAAAAAAAATTCCAGCTTTTTTCTGAAATTTCAGAACTTGTATGGTCAAAGCAACAACTTCACTGTACTTACTTTAGTATTTAGTTGTATATTGTTTGTGTGATTCTTCTCACAGAAGTTGATTTAAGTTGTCTTTGAATTCTGTGGTAACTAATTTTGATTATTCTTTTCTTTTCTAATTGTTTTACTCATTTGATGCTGAATATGGATTCCTTAAATGAGTATGCATTAATGATTTGCTAAAGCACAAATATCTTGTACAGTGTGATAAATACTACGTATATTTAAAACTAAGACCTGATAACACTGGTGATCTATGTTCCTCATGTCAAATGTTGGATGATTTGCTTACCATTATTAGTAGTAAATCTATACTTACTGATGATGATTGCACTTGTGCAGTTGGCACAGCTTGGAGAACTGTTGTCACATATATTAATGACAGGACTGCTGAGACAGATAAATAATTTTGGACAAAGAGCAAATAGAGCACATTTAGGAAAGGATGTGTCTATTGTCTGAAAGATCATTCAACCCCTTTGAAACAAGATGATGCCCCTAACAACTCTGGAATTCTGGATACAAGTATTAAGCAGTCTGAGGATTCAAAGTGTTTAGATGAAAAAAAAAAGAAGGGAGGAAATTCACAACAAATAAGTAAAAAAAAGAAAATGATAAATGTACAGTAAAGAGAATACATACTAAAAAGGACACTGCTTTGTTATGTAACACATTGATTATGGGGACAGGTAACATTTTTTTCTCAGAAAACCTTCAGTCTACAGAAAAAGCCAGTACGTTTTCAAAAGAAAAGGTAGAAAAAAAGAGGCAAGGGGCAGGTGAAAGGGAAAAAAATCTAAATTGAATGTAGAAGAATTGAAGAATTTTACTGTAAGAAAAAAGACGAGAGATAGACGTTGACAACATGGCTCAAGCTAGATGAATTGTATACTTGCAAATGTAATACACAATGAAAACAGCGAGATTAATAAGACTAATGGTGATGAAGATCATCCCTTTGTGAGCAGATATTACTGAATCAGAAGCTGAAAATTCTTCAGAGCTGGTCAGAAAAGATATTCTTGTAACTGGGGATTCCATTATTAGAGGAACTGATACTTACATTTGCAGAGAAGATAATGAACACTGAATCATGTTATGCTTGGCAGGAGCAAAATTACAGGATGTCAGACAAGTCTTAGAATGCCGTAATGTAAGGAAGTATGGATCTGTTTTTATTCATTTCAATACAAATTATCTCATTCTCAAGATGGATGAAGGCAAATTTATGCACACGGCCTACCTGGATGTGGCCAAAGCCTTTGACACTATTCCCTACTCAGGCATCATTGATAAACTCATCCAGCTGAAGATCAACCCATATATTGTCAGGTGGGTTGCAAGTTGTCTCACTGACAGAACCCACACAGTCAAAATAGGTGATTCTACCCCTACCAGCATACCCGTAACCAGTGGTGTTCCACAGGGATCTGTCTTATGGCCCCTATTGTTTGGAATCTACTTCTCAGATGTACAGGCTAAAACAAAAGGTCTATGGCTGACACAGTTTGCTGAGGACTGCAAACTGGCTTCTGTCATTGAGTCACCAAACAATGTCACCATCCTATAAGAGGGACTTACTCAGAGAAATGACTGGTGTCAAGGTCATGGGCTAAAACTCAATGCAAAAAAATGCATTATCATCCCCTTCAGCAAGGGCGATTACCCTGCGGATTGCCACATTAATAACAACACCCTAAGCATGCAATCAGTGGTGACAAATTTGGATACACAGGCTGACTGCAACCTTTCCTTTGACCACCACATCTCCAAAGTAGTAAGAAAGGCTTTCTACGTCGCACATCTCATTAGTAAGGGCATTGCATCCAGAACAAAATAGGTTATAATCCCCTGTACTCCTCACTCATAAGGCCAATAATACAGTACAATGTTATCCTTGGTATGTACCTCACCAGGCACCTGCAGCAACTGGGAAGACCTCAAAGGTTTCTTACAAAGAAAATTCAGGGTCTTCAGCATATGTCATATGTTGACAGACTGAAATCACTGTCACTATACTCTGTGTCTTACAGACTACTCAGAGGTGACCTCTGCCTTGCATATAAAGCAATCTCAGATCCTGCTCTAATGGAAATGCTGCATATCCGTCAATCAAATTGCATAAGATGCACTCGCTCTAGGGAACTCGACCTAGTATGTGACATCAACAAGACTTGCTGGAGAGACAGATATGTCTCACAGAGGTTAACTCTCCTCTGGAGCAAACTTCCAATTCTGGTGAAGCAGAGCCCCACACTGACCCTATTTAAGTGTAATTTGGATGACTGGATGGGAAACCGCAAATTCACCCCAGGAGTTTCACCTGTGTCCTTCTTGGACAGGGGCAGTAGTTGTTGACTTAGTCCACTTAATACCTTGATATTCTTGGGAACAGGGGTTGTACTTGGCTAGGCTTGTAAGGGCCCTAGGACCATTAGCCTAGTAACCTCCTATGATCCTATGATATAACAGCTATGAATGAAAAATTGTGGTGTAATGTAATTTATATACACTTAACTTCAGCATCATACACAAAACACTGATCAATAAATTATAACAACTAGGTAATGATTTACTCTTGATAAAATGGATAGCTGCATGGCTTACAAATAGGACATGGCAAGTATCATACAGTAACTAGACAGGTGAAATTCTTGGTTAAAGTCAGGGTGCCCAACAGGGCTCTATCCTAGGCCCTTACTTGTTGAGACTGCATCTTTCAGACCTATCTTTTTTAACTGAGGTATTCTACAGTTTGTATGCAGATGACCTGAAATTGGGTAAACTGATTACATGTGTTACAGCTAGGAAGTGTTTGCAAAAGAACTTGATTAAATTGACCACTTAAGCACAGGAAAATAATATGCTGATAAATACATAAAACACTAAGCAAATGAGATTTGGGAGACAAAGTGAAAGGGGAATATTAAACTGCAGATTCATTTAAGGACCTCAGTATATGGGTACATCCAGCTTTGCGTTTTTCTAATTATATCAACCAATTGGTTAATGATAGTTACAGAACTACAGGCTGTAAAAAAAGATGTATGAAATCTACTAAATCAAAAATAATAAAGTCATTGTTTGTTAATTACATTAGACCCAAACTTGAGTATGGAATAACAATATCGAAACATTATAAGAAAACAAGCATGAGTACACTGGAAAGAGTACAGTGGAAATATACCAAGAGCATCCATGGATGTGAAAATTTAAGTTATGAAAGACTAAAATATCTGAATTTGTACAGTGTCTCATAGATATTTAAGAGGAGATCTTATTCAGATATATAGGATATTTAGAGACAACTAGCTCTGGGAATGTTTGGGTTGTCAAAAAGTACTAGAGAATCATCATACAACCTATGTAGAAGATTCTATAGGAATGAGAAGTGTACGAATTGGTTCTCTGGGAGAGGAGCTGAAGCATGATTAAAACAAGCATTAGATATTTTTAAGAAAAGACTGGATACTTATTATGGAAACAACCGTTTTGGTACATTAGCAGGCTAGAAGGGCATTAAGCGTGTTCTTAAAATAGTTGTATGCATGTATGTATAAACATATACCAAAGCTGTTCTAGCCCTTAGGGATTGATAACTGGTAAAGCTGGGGCACAAACAGCTACTCTTAAAAAGGCTCTATGGCCATTAGCCTAGTAATCTTCTATGATCCAGTGGGTGAATGATCCAGAATTGGATCCAGGAGTCAAGGTGGTTCTTTCAAGTGAGATTTCAGTAAGGGGAACCAAATCTCTCTGATGACGGTCACCTTGCATCTTAAAGCTTTGTGCAGGAACCTGGACATTAGAGGAAGGGGTGGAAATGCATAAAGTAGCCTGAGAGACCAATGCTGAGATAGAGCACCCCAGGTGACTGTCTCAGTGGGCGGATCATGGCAAAGTTGTTGATGCATTTTGTATTGAACTCAGTGGCAAAAAGATTGTAGCAGGAAGTGCCCCAGAGAATAAATATCTTCATGTCTGTCGCTGGATTAACTGACCACTCATAAGGCAATAGGAGATTCCTGCTTTCCCTTAAAACTTATTATTAAATCAAGACAAGTGCCTTAATCCAGTCATTCCCTTATGCAAACAAGAAAGTGCATATCAATTTTGCACTTTTGTCCATGCTTTCTTCTCTTTTACATTGCAGTGCCTACATTTCTTAAAACTAAACAAGAAGAATGAAAGAAGTAGGGGAAAATAGGTGCATCTGTTTACTTTAGTATCCATATCACACACAAAATCAACTGAAAAAGCTTTACTTTACAACAGCAATTGCTAAAATAAATATACTCCTCTTCTGCTTGGTGTTCAATGTGCAATCATTTTCCACAAATACTCTACTAGTATCCCACTTTTAGTACTTTGTCCTTCTGCTGCAGATTTGTCAGAATCAACTCTATCTGCTGGTAAGTATTGCATCTTTACTATTAAAGGTTTGGGCTGCTTTCTCATGGCCAGGTTTGGAGGATACACATGATATACCCTTTCAATTAGTAACTACTGCTGTGGAATACCAGTCCAATTGCTTATTTGTGCTTTCATAAAATTAATACAATATGTTCCTTCCAGTTTCTTTGGTACAGCAGAAAATCTCAGGTTTTCCCTATGTATTCTGTCCTAATTCTACCATTTTTGGAAACATCTCTACTTGAAGAGTCTAATACTCAGCCAGCCTTTTCTTCATATCGACCTCTGATTTTTGCAGTGCTATCAGCTCATCTGAACATCCATTTAAAGCTTCTATTTCTTCCAGCCTTTTGTTATTTGAGCTGATATACTCAATCAGTGTTTCATTTATTTTAATTATCTCTGAGCACATTTGACTTCTTTTTTCCTCTAGATTACTGGAAGTCATATCTTGCATTAAGGCTGGAGCTTGAACTGCATTTTGCTGTAGAGCTGCAGGATTCTTGCTTTGCAATATTTTCTCCTCACCTTTTGTGATTGATTTTCTTTCATGCTCTCTACATTTCTTTTTTGCTGGCATCCAGGCAGTGCAATTACTAGCCAGTTACTGAACTTTACCCCAAAAGACAAATTCACTGGCTTTCATGAGCTTCTGTTTTCACACTGGGAGAGCTGAAATTAAGCTGTTACTATACAGCCATCTTGAATGTCCTCTTTTTGGTAAATATTGTTGATAGTATAACCAGATGTCTACTATTTCTATTTCAGGAAACCTTAAAATCCTGTTATGTCCCTGAATTATAGTGGGAGGCAATGGATGTGCCTATTCCAAAGGGGAAGATGTTAATTCCCTGTGCAATTATAGAACCATAAGCATAATCACATAGTTGTTGAGCAATAAAGTAACTATATGCAAAAACATGTCTCAACATGGTTTTACAGGAAGCAGATCATGTCTCACATACTTATTGAAATTCTATCAATATGTTTGGAAAGCTTAGGATCACAGCTTGGCAGTGGACATAGTTTACCTTGATTTGGCAAAGGCATCTGATACCATCCTTCATAGTGTAATTATCAGCCATTTGTACAAATGCAAGGTGAACAGATTTCTAGGGTGGTGGCCAGCTAATTGACTTAAGAACAGGAGTGAAAAAATAGAACAAAGCCAACTTTGAGTCCAAATTGGACAGATCTACTAGCAACAATCATAAAGCCTTCTTACATATGTCCTCAGTCTCAAAGGAAGCACCCAGATCTCTTCAGAACTGGTGGTCAAGGATACCGCATACACAAATGCTGTAGATATAGCCAATCTTCTGACTGACAGAATCAGTGAAAACTTCACCCCCACCCCATCAGTAAATCAGGACATCCCCAGTACCTGCCACCCACCCCTTATCTCTAGGGATCAGGTCATCACTGCCCTGTCAAAGGCAAGAAATACAGCCTCCATGGGACCTGATAACATCCCAGGTTGCATCCTACATGAAGTCAGCCATGAACTTGCAGCACCATTAGGCACCCTATTCAACTAAAGCCTGAGTACCAGCTTTGTCCCAGCCGAGTGGACAGCCATTGTCATCCCTTTACACAGAGGTGGAGCGTCCACCAATCTGGGAAATTATAGAACTATCAGCCTAACTAGCCTGATCTGCAAGATCACAGAAAGGATTATCATGGACCTCATTAACATGGACATTGGCAACCTCCAAACACTCAACCCCACACGTCTGTTAAATCTGGTTGGGTTCTTTAAGACAGTCACTAAGCCATGGACAAGGGGAAGACAGTGCACACTGCTCACCTTGACCTTGCCAAAGCCTTCGACACTATACCCTACTCGGGCATAATAGATAAACTCTCTCATCTAGGCATTAATCCATATGTTACTAGATGGGTAGCAAACTGGCTGACTGATGGAACCTATCTAATCAAAACAGGGGAACCCACCTCAAGCAGTAGACCTGTAATGAGCAGTGTACCTTTGAAATTGTCCTTGGGCCTCTGTTATTCGGGATATACTTTTCTGAAGTGCAGGCCAAAACTAGTGGGCTATGGTTTATCAGGTTTGCAGATGATTGCAAGCTGGGCATGGTCATCAATTCCCCACGTGATGCGGATGTCCTCCAATAGGGTCTCATCCAAACAAATGACTGGTGTCAGAAACATGGCCTCAAGCTGAATGCCAAAAAAATGTATCATCATCCCCTTTGGGGAGAGTTATGTCCCCACATATTATCACATTAATAACAATGTCCTAAGCATGCTATCAGTAGTGACGGATTTGGGCACCCAGGTTGATAGCAACCTGACTTTTGACCACCATGTTGCTTCCATTGTACAGAAAGCTTTCTACATGGCCCACCTCATAAGTAAGGGTATCTCATCCAGGGACAAAGAGGTCATAACATTCCTGTATTATTCCCTTACAAGGCTAATTACTGAGTACAGTGCCCCCTTCGGCACGTACCTTGCAAAGCACATGCAGCAGCTAGACAGACCACAGAGGTTCCTCACCAGGAGAATCCAGGGCCTCAAACAACTACCCTACACAGACAGGCTAAAAGCCCTGTCCCTCTACTCAATTTCATACAGACTCCTTAGAGGTCACCTCTATCTGGCATACAAAGCAATGTCAGACCCCACCTTGATGGGTCTGCTGCATATCTGCAAGTCAAGCTCCACTCGAGTAACCCATATGCGTGACCTCAACCTGGTCTGTGATATCAATAGAACTTGTTGGCGGGACAGATGTGTGTCCCAGAGACTCCCCCATCTGTGGAATAGACTCCCTCACTATGTCAAGCAGAGTACCTCATTATCCCTTTTTAAGAGCAACCTGGATAACTGGATGGGAAATAAAAAATACATCCCTGGGTTTCCACCTGTGTCCCTGCTGGACAGGGGCTTTGAGTGCTGGCTTGTCTAAACATGGGCTAAACTCTTGGCTAGGCTTTTAAGGGGCTCAGGGCCAATAGCCTAGTAACTTCCTATGATCCTATACCTATAAGTCAGGAGTCCCCAAAGATTAGTGCTTGATGCCACACTATTTATTACTTTTATATTTGGGTGTCTACTGATGAAGGATACTCCTAACAGTAAGTATGCAGGTGAAAAAAGAAGTTATGTACTCACCATAACATTCCATCTGAGTTGCTGCTCTTCATTTGTCTTCAACTTGTGGGGCACTGATTTGGGACAGATCCAACTCAGCCACATTTCTCCAGCATTGGATCTGAGCTCCAAGCTCCTCCCCTACCCACAATGCCCCTGTCTCCTTCCTTCCTTCAGATCACGTTTGCTGCTCACCCTCACAACCCAACCTAGCACAACATTTTATGCCTTGGTACAATAACCCAGACAGTATTATACAGAATGACCATTTATGCTAAAAGAAGGGCCATGTCTTTTCCAGCCAGACCACCACACAGGCCATATAAGGCAGGAGGAAGGAGGGAGGGACGGTTGAAGACAAATAAAAAGCAACAATTCAGATGGAATGTTATGGTGAGTACATAACTTCTTTATCTGAAGTTGTCTTTGTTTGCTCTTCAACCTGTGGGATACAGTCCCCAGCTACCAAACACATGGGAGGCCCTCATGGAAGGATACTCTGTAACACAGCAGAGCCCTACTTCTGGAGAGAAGGTCCAACTTATAATGGGAGATAAAAGTATGTGAAGATGCTCAGGTAGCCGCAGAGCAAATATCATCCAAGGAAACTCTGGACCAAAAGGCAGCTGAAATAGCCATAGACCTAGTAGAATGCACCTTAACTTGACCTGGCAGGGACAATCCTTTAGTTGAACACACCAAAAGAATATACTAAGAAATCCAACGAGCAATGGTGACCTTAGATAAAGGTTTCCCTAAAAAGGGTTTAGAGTAGGAAACAAAAAGTTGATCAGATTTGCAAAAGACCTTTGTTCTGTAAGTAAAAACGTAACTGTCTATGAACATCCAGCAGGTGCAATTTATACTCTCCCTTATTCTGAAAGTTCAGAAAGAAGACAGGGAGGTTGATGACCTGATTGATGTTTGATTCTGAGACTACTTTTAGCAGAAAGGAAGGGTTAGTATGCAAAAATACCCTGTATTTATGGAAGATCATGTAAGGAGGCTTAATCGATAAGGCCTGAAGCTCCAACACTCTTTTAGCTGAAGTAATAGCAATTAGGAAGACTGTCTTCCAAGACACGAACTGCAGATCCACTGAAGCAGCAGGTTCAAAGGAGGAAGAAACCAAGGCTTGAAGTACCAGAGTAAGGCCCCAAGGGGGGCTTAGGGTCCTTGATCAGTGGACTAAGAAGAAAGGTACCCTTGAGAAAGAGTTTGCAGTGCTTAGAAGAGGCTAGAGAAGATGAATTATCCCCTATGTGGAAACTGATAATAGCCGCCAGCTGAACTTTAACCATAGAGAAACTGGCACCCGGTTGAAAAATGCCTGCCAGAAACTCTAAGATAACAAAATCAGAGTAATAAACAGATCCAAATCCCGTTGAGATGCTCAAATAGAAAAACATTTCCAATTACTCAAATAGACCTTCCTCGTGGAAGATCTATGAGCCACTACCAAGATCTTCTTAACCAGAAAAGATAGCCCAGGAGTCCTAACTATCATGGGAACTGGAGCAGCTAAGCAGTGAGCTTCAAACTGGCCAGATCTGCATGTGGAATTCCTGAAGGATGAGAAAGGAGATCTGGAACTGGATCCAACATCCAGGGAGGACACACTACATGAGACCACAGAAAAGGGAACCACACCTGGCGAGGCCAGAAGGGGGCAATGAAGATGACTGAGCTCCCCAGCCATTGTGCTTTCTGAATGAACTTCGTAATTATGGGAAGTGGAGGATAAGCATAGAGGAGACTGAAGTGCCAAGCATGAACCAGAACATCTCTGGGGACTCCCCGGGAGGGGAGATCAGAGCAAAAAACTTGTTGCACTTCACGTTTGAAGGAGAGACTAAGAGATTGCAGCAAGGCTGACCCCACTTTAGATAGATCTGTTTTGCTACTGAAGGACTGGGAGACCACTCGTAAGGCATCAGGACAGACCTCCTGAGCCTGTCCTCTAGAATGCTGGACCTCCCCAGAATGTGCATTGCCACCAGAAAACAGCCAATGGAAATTGCCCACTCCCACAATCTCATGGCTTCGCGACAAACAGGGAAAGGCCTGGTTCCCCTGTTTCTTGATGTACCAGACTACTGACATGTTGTCTATCTGGATGGCAATTGTCCCTAGAGATAGATGGGCGAGAACAGCTTGCAAAGCCAATCACACTGCCCTCATCTCCAGGACACTGATATGCAACTGGGTGTCCAGGGAAGACCACGTGCCTTGAGCTGTTCATCCCAAGGAATGCACCCCCCACCTGAGCAGGGAGGTGTCCATGGTCACCGTGGTCAGAGGGGTGGGAAGAATAAACAGCCGACCACAAAGAAGATCCGGGGACTGAATCCACCAAAAAAGAGAATCCATGCATCCTCATGCGAGATAAACAAGATGCGACAGTGGTAGATCTAGAAATGACCACTGGACCACCAGAGTCCACTGGAGCACCATCATGTGCAAAAAAGCTGTGGGAATGAGAGTGATCATGGCCGCCATGGACCCCAACGCCCTTAAAACAAATTTCACTGGAGGAGATGGGACCTGAAAAATGGGTCTATATTATAATCTCGAAGTCTGACAATATCGAATACGATAATGTCGACACGAGAATAGCGAAAATGCACTACATCGAACGTTTAAATGGAACATCTCCATAGGGGGAGATTTCTGTTTACTTCAATGTAATGCATTCTCGGAGTTGGTATATTTAAGTGGGGGGGTGTGGGGGATGCAGGGGGCTTGCCCCCCTGCCTACACACTATTTACTTTTTTTTGTTTGTTTCGATGGTTTAAGACTTCAGTCACTAAAGTTCGATCTTTAGTGATTCGAATTTTTAAACCTTCGATAAGTCTGTCAGGTGTCAGAAAAACCTTGGTCTGAATAGTGTCCAACTGGGCTCCAATGAAGTCCAGAACTTGAACCGGTTCTAACAGAGATTTGTTGAGACTGATTGGGATACCCAACTGGTAGGCAGTTTGGATGAGGATTTCCCTGGCTTGGCAGAGTTAATGCCTGGAGGGGGCAGAAAGGAGCCAATCATCCAGATAGAGGTAGACATGGAAGCCCTGCAGCCGCAGGTGAGCTGCTACCACCACCATCACTTTGGTGAACACCCTGGGGGCTGTGGTGAGACCAAAGGGTAGCACTCTGAATTGGTAATGATTGGCACCCAGCCAGAAGAGGAGAAACCTTCAAGAGCTTCTGTCCATTTTGATGTGACAGTAGACATCTTGGAGGTCTACTGAGCACATCCAGTCATTCTCCTGCAGGAAAGGCAGGATAGCTTGAAGTGTGACCATCCGGAATTTTGTCTTGGCAACTGACAGGTTCAGGGTAGAGAGATTCAGAATTGGCCTTAAGTCCCCCATTTTCTTTAGCACTAAAAAGAACCTGGAATAAATGCCTAATCCTGACTGGTTTGGGGGGATGGGCTGGATGACTAATTTTTCTAGTAGCTTGGAAATCTCCTGTGCTGCTGCCACCCTTTGCAGGAATGGAACATCCGGGAGGCATCTGGCCAGAACTGGCCTTCGCAGGAATGGAATTGAATATCCTCCAGATATGATTCTCAAAACCCATTGATCGTCTGTGATGGACTCCTAGGCTGTTGGGTGTAGCGATAGTCAATCCCCGACTGCCTCCAGAGACAAGCAACTGGTTAACCCTTCAGGGCTCCTGTTCGGGCCTGTTTGAGAACAAGCCCTGAGACCCTTGGTTCCTCGGGCCCCCTCTGCCATGAAGGCAATATCTGTCAAATCCCCCTCTGTCTCTGAGGGAAGGCGAGTCCCAAGCATCCTGGGAATAACCCTGAGATGTCCGGAACTACATCTTCTTTGCCCCCCCCCTGCTGATTCCTGCAGAAGGATTGCTGGGGGGTTGAGAAACAGATTCCGATGGCAGACAGAATCTTCCCACCCTTTTCGTTCTGGACCAGTGTATCATGTACCATCTTTCCAAAGAGAATGGAACCATTGTAAGGGGCATTTATAAATGATGCCTTGAAGGGCTCCAAGAAGGTACAAAGTCAGAGCCAGGCATGACGTCTGATGGCAATGCCTGCTCTTGCAGCTCTGGCGATGCTCTCAGTCGCATGAGAGAGAAGCTGCATAGAGGTATTGGCAATGGAGATGAGGGTGGCCATTCGAGAGTTGAAAACTTTTCTATCCTCTGCCGACATGGACCCTGGAGTAGACATGGCGACCTCCTTCACTAAGCCTTGCTAAAGCCTAATAATGTGTGCCTTGTACCTCAGCACAAGTACCGAGAATGTTGCTGAGGCATAGGCCTGCTAACTGAAGTGGTCCAAGGTCCTAGATTCTCGGTTCGGCAAATGGACCATATAGAGCTCTCCTGTGCAAGCTCCTTCTTGGTGGCTGCTGCCACCACCATGGCATTGACTGGGAGTCCCACAGACCAGTGTGATTTTTTCGGTAGGGGCACTGAGGATCTTATTAGGGCATTTGGGGATAGGCTTCACTGTTTTGGGCTCCTTTCATGCCCAAGATGTAACCAGATCCACTACAGGATCTGGGGAGGGGACACCAAGGAAGTAGAGGGTCCTGCGCCAAACACCTCCAGGAACATCGACTCGTCAGGGTTGGGTTTTTGGACAGATCATCCCCCCACACTGCCGCAGGATTTCCATATCTCCAAATGTGATGTCCTCTGGAGGTGATTGGGGGAACCCTCCCCTTCCTCCAAGTCAATGTCCTGTGTGAGAGACTCTGGCGGGGAGTCTAAGTGCCTCCTTTTACATGGGTGTTTTCAAGGAACCTCCATGGGGGGGGTCTCTGGGGAGGACTCAAAAACGTGTAGCTGTTCCCATGTAGGAGCTCCCTGAGGTGGAGAGGAAGCAAGCTGTTCCTGAGGTAGCAGGATTAGAAATAACGAACACCAAAACCAAGTAAAGAATATATGAAGAGGATCACCAAAGGAACACTGAAGCACTAAATCCAGAAAATGTATTGAAACAAGTTAAGCGCTTTCGTCAAAATCACAAGACTTCATCAGAACAAGAACATACAAACAATGCCATATTTAAATACCCTAACCATTACAGCCATTGGTTGACAAACCAAACATAATTTCCTGTAAAATAATGAAGCAGTTTAAAAAGATAGTAACACATAATCACAGTACCTGCCCATAATAACACACCAATTGCCACCTACCAACCACATAGACATTAATGTATTATGTATTGAAGTATGATTTAAAACACAGATCTTGAATAAAATCACATAAAAAAGCGGATTTTAGTTTTAATACAGAACTAAATGATAACTTGTCATTGAGCCCACGTGGTTGACATGCATTTAATTTAATCTGCCACTTGAGCTCTAAATATTCAAGGAAGTCATTGTCGGGCCCCCCTCGTGGACCCAGGTCTACTTGTTCAAGTACAAAAAAATTAAAATAATGTGTTGGTGTACCTTTATATGCTTAAATAAAGCATTGGTTTCTTTATTTTTTAGTATATCATAGTTGTGTTAATATATTCTTTGTCTGAGGGCTCTGATTGCCTTCCCCACATAGTACCCCTCACATACCATACAGGTTGGAATATATACCACTCCCTTGGAGTAACAATAACACTTCCTATTAGTAGCAATTTTACCATAGTTCCTGACTATAATGGAATCAGTGTACAATATATAGGGGCATTGTCCACACCTCCCACATTTAAAAGTTCCACCTAGGCCTGCCTTTAACTTTTTCCTCTCCACCAGGCCTTTCAAGGAGGTGCCCTTTTTGTAAACCACAAGAGGATTCTCCCCCAACCTTTTATTGATCTTCTCATCCAAACAAAAAAATGGTCCAAAAATCATAAATGATGCTTCTAATGTTAAAAAATCCCTAGTGAAGTGCAAGTTATGCCCTAGTAAAACTGTCAGTTTTGACCAAACCAGAGGTTCTATTCAAACCTTCAGGCTTCTCCAAGAGTGTAGAATAAATACCCCCAGCTCTTTTTGATTTGACTTATTCAGCTATGTCATTGACAAAGTTAAAAGGGTAACCTCTTTTCTGCAACATTCCCATTAGGACATCACGTTCTTTAACAAAATTGTCCTGGTCAGACACCATTCTGGCCAATCTCACGTACTGCCCCTTGACAAGAGATTTTTTCTGATGCAGAGGGTAGCAACTCTCAAAATGCAACAAAGAGTTAGAATAGGTAGGTTTTCTATAAAGGTGCAAAGTAAACCTACCCTTAAAGTGATCTTTCTTAATAGTAACATCCAGATAATTCAGGGTATCAAGGTCCTTGGTCATGGTAAATTTCAAAAAGTTGGTAGTGTTGTTGATGTAAACGAAGAACCTATTCAGGTCATCTTCGCTCCCATGCCAAACTAAGACCATATCATCCAGGTACTGTCCATATAGTACCCACATGTCCTTGAATTCAGAGTTCACTACATAGAGGTCTGCCCACTGTGCTAATACAATGATAGCAAATGATGATGCGTAACATGCGCCCATTGCCACCCCCTGCACCTGCTTGAATAAATGCCCCTCAAAAGTGATAAAGTTATTGTCCAGAACCATTTCCATACAGGACCTGATAGTAAGGATAGTGTCATGGTTCAATGTACTATTTAAGCATAAATAGTTATAGAACCATTCTAGTCCAACATCATGGGGTATTACTGAGAAGAGGTCACAAATGTCAATGGTGAGCAAGATCAAGTCGTCATGGTACATACTATTCTTAATTTTAGACAGAAAGTCCCAGTAGTCCTTGATCACCAGGTCTCTGTTATCAAGGGTGTGCTTAACAGTGTTGTCAATGTATTTAGCCAAACTGAAGGTCTTAGAAGCTTTTGCATTGACAATCGGTCGTAAGTGTGTGTGTGGGGGGGGGGGGGGTCAGAGATACTCTTATGTATTTTAGGGATTCCAAAAATGGTAGGAATCCTAGGATTCTTAGTTTCCAAAAATCTAGAAGTTTCTACAGTAATTTGCTCATTGATTAAAAGTTGTTCAATGTCTAAATCTATACGCCTGTAGATTATATTCAACTCATTTTTGGAAACCTCTGTGTGTGTGTCACTGTACAATAAGTCAGTCATTTTGCTATTGTAATCACACACATCCATGATAACAATTCCTCCCTCCTTATCCGGTTTCATAATCCTGATTTCATCATTCTCTAAAATATCATGGAGCAATGTAGTTTCTTGCCTAGTTAAATTATTGGCCCCATTACTATCAAGAAGTTTTTTGTTATTATTTTTGGCAACCACTTTTCTGAATTCATTTTCACAAAAGGTCTCATACATTTGTACTGTCGGGTGCATAGGGGGAATGAAAGTACTTGGTCTATTTAATCGGCCTAGATTCCCCTGCAACATGCATTGTCCAGCCCCCTCTTGTGTAAAAAAAGAGTTCCAAATTCAACTTCCTAGTGAATAATTTAAACTCCAAAGCAGTACTGACAATGTCACTACCAGTTGTTGGCACAAAGTTGAGCCCTTTTGAGAACAGTTCTGCCCAGTCAGTACTCACTATTGTCCTACTACAACTGTAAATGCTGAAATCATGCTCAAGATTCTTCACAATGGTACATTCATACATCCCATCCCTTTCACTGGTATTATTCATCACCTCCAATACTGTTATTGTCTCCCCCTCCTCCATTGATTCTGATAATTCACTTGTCCATACCCTCCGTTCCCTTGTCCCCCTCCTCTGATTCATCAATCGCTGGGATCTTCTCAGAGGCGGTGGTTCTAAAGGGGCATTGTCATCCACTGAATCTACCACATCATCATCTTCATTAATTACATTTACCTCTTCACATCTTTCAGCCCACCTATCTTATTGGCCCACGGGTGGTCAGGGTATGCCCTCCCCTCATCATAATCAGTTTTATCCCTGAGCAGTTTTCTTTCTTTCCTTTTTTGCAATTGCACCAAGTCATTATCAACACTTTTAAATAAATTATTAAATTCAACCAATCTATGTTCAAATAATAAATCACACTTAATTTCAGTATCAAGTTTGTTAATGTCCTTTAAAATATCAGCCATTTTCTTATTGTTATCAGTGATAAAAATGTTTAACAACTCACAACCTTGCTTATTGAAAAACATTGTTTGTACGTTCTTGTTCTGATGAAGTCTTGTGATTTTGACAAAAGCACTTAACTTTTTTCAATAAATTTTCTGGATTTACTGAGGTAGCAGGATGGTGGAATCTGGACCAGAAAAAGAGGGAGCCAGGATGGATTCTGAGTATGAGATTGTCAAGGGTCTAGATGGAATTGAGAGAACCCTCTTCACCACATCAAAGGCAGAAGGAGAACAACCCCCCGAGATGGGGTTACGGTCGAGTCCATAATCCTCTGGATCAAAGGGGGACCCAAAGCTGAACCTCAAGGCACTGAGACTCCAATTGGAAGGCTCTGCTCCAAAAAAACCTCACAGCTGAAACCATCCCCTTGGATCCAGCACCAAGGTTATGGCTCTGACAGCTGTACAGATCCAAGCTCGTCAGATACGACCTGCTCAAGGTAATGGCTGGTGTTGAGATAACAGGTACCGTCGGTGCCGACCTCTCGACACTGAGGGTCCTCGGATCTGAGGACTCCAAAATTGGGGGTGGGATTGTAAAAGGAATAATCAAGATGAAGGCGGACTGCATGCCCCCACTAAGGAGGGAGAGGGGGCAGGCAAGACTCCCATCTGTATCTGAGTGTGGATGAATCTTCGCATCATCCTGTCCACCTTGGCTTCGGAAAAGCTGTGAGTGGATCTGGAAGAAGAGGCCACCGACATCGGCCTAGAAAAGGCTCTGAGGCATCTCCGGCTCCAAGGAGAAACAGGGGGAATGGAGTCGGGGAGACCCAATACTAGGAGCCAAGTGGAGCTTGGCTGGTGGTTCAGCTGATGAACAGCAGTCGGGGACTGCTTCCTTGATCTGTCTCTATATTTGTGCTCATCTTCGTCCCCAGTCCTCTTAGCAGACCCCCGTACGAGGTGCAGGGAGAAGGCCCTTAAGAATAAGTTTATTCCTCCTGTAGATCAATGCGTGGGTATTGAATCCTCCTCAGATCAAGCAGGAGGAATCAAGATGGGCAACCCCTAGACAAGCAACACACAGAGTCTGGCCATCAGCTGGGGAAAGCTTATGGCCACACTACATGCACTTGCAGAAGCCTGGTTTGGGTGTCTCTGACATCTTAGCAAGAAAAAGGCCCAAACAGAGACACACACACACACACACACACACACACACTCCTAGAGACAGAACAGCGAGAGCAAGGAAAGATTTTTTTTTTTATTTATTAAACTGATGCGAAATGCGAAAAGGGGAGGCGATAGAAAGAGAGATTTTAAGACAGAAAGAGAATCTAAATCACTAAATTAAACACACACCCAAAAATAGCATGGAGCAGCAGATCACAATGCTTGCAACGAGCAAGGGAAATGATATCTGAAGGGAGGAAGGAGATAGGGGGCATTATAGGTAGGGGAGGAGCTTGGATCTGATGCTGGAGAAAAGCGGCAGAGTCATATCCATCCGGGATCCATGTCCCACAGTTTGAACAGCAAAGGAAGACAAGAACTTTAGATCAGTAAATGATCAATTTAAACTACAGAGCATGTTGGACCAACTATGAAATAAAAACAATGCTAAGGGCAATTGACAACAGGGAAGCTACCCGATTTACAAATTTATTACAATACTTTTGAATAAGAAGTGGCTGTTTGCATTTATAATAGGAAAGCTATAAATTAGTTGTTTGGAATCCAAAGGTATTTCATAAGGCAGATTTACTCTATGAAGCATCTGAACTATAGAGAAAGATTAAAATATCTCTCGGAATTACTTATAGACATATAAGACAGGATTTCATTTTGATTTATAAAAGTAATCATAGTGATATTTAAGGAGCTACAATAGGGATTTCATTTTGATTTATAAAAGTAATCATAGTGATATTTAAGGAGCTACAATAGGGATTTCATTTTTTTCTCCATACTTTAACTCTAGGAATACAAATTAGTAGTGGTTTCACGACCAAATTCTAACCTCCTGGCTATGACTTTTCATATTATGGCTGAAAAGTGGTAGAATTCTCTACCACTGTGTTTAGGAAGTTTGAATTCCTACGTCTTCTTTAGGAAAGAACTAGATGCTTGATTGGGGAACAGGGCATTTGACTAGATTTAAAGGAAGCAGACTCTTTGAAGGCTTAAACTAAGGCTCAGAGTCTAGACCTTAAAACTCTGAAATGGTGAAACACTGAAACTTGGGAGTATAGAGGAGTTTATGAATAAATGTCAACTGGATTAAGAACAGTTGACGGCTAAACTCGAGTGACTTGAGTCAATGAAGGGATAAGCAGTGGTTTGTTCTGTAATTATGTTCTGCAGCACATCTAGCTACACTGCTGTAAACCAGCTCAAGCTTATTGATTAGTACAGATTGTAGGTTAGTTACAAGATGCATAGAATATGGAACTGAAGGCAGTAGATGTATACTAGCAGTATATAATTGAGCACTGAGGAAAATTTACTCAGTTCTACTGAGATACACAGCTTTTAGACAGTTCTAAACACAAAATTATATATATCTCTGTTCAACCACACACTTTTCTGTGATGAGACCAAACAGTTTTGTTAAAGTTACTTTTTCAACTAGGGACTTGCCCAAAAAGATATTCTGATGGGATTGAGGCTCTACATTTGCTTGGATAGAATAATGACATTAGAATGAAAATGGTTTTGGCTCTTGTTTGAGAATGGCACAATTCTGGTCTACGTTCCTGTCATTTATCTGGTATATTCTTTCTTAACCTGTCTTACTAAAGTCTTCTTCACAAGTCCTTCCATCTCAAAAAGGTCTCTCTCTCTCTCTCTCTTTCTCTCCTTCTTCTCCTGAACGTTATTGATTTCTTTGCACTGCTTGCTGCTTGGTCCATCCCCTGATGCCCTCTCATGCTACCCTTATTTTCCTTGTCTGTGTCTCTTCCCACTGTCTAATGCACCACTCTCCTTCTTTTTCCCTGATAGTCTGCAATTTTATTTTTATACTTCTTCCCTAGAACACTTTTCATTTTGCTGCATTCTTTTGATTTTCCTTAACCCCTTTCCCTCTTAGTTGAAAGGCAGAGCCATCCTAACACACCTTACCAGCTCATTTTAACAATGCATTTATATGGTGACTTATATTATGCCTGTTCATTATAAATAGTTCCTCATCGTCTTAGACTTTCCACAGTCACCTTTTATCACAACTTCTTGCTCATTTGTCCACTTCTCAAGCCAGCAGCTTAATTGCCAAATTCTCTCCTTCCTTACACTACTCATTTCTAGTTTGGGTAGCATCTCTAGCAGTTCTACCATATTCCCAAACCCCTTTATGCTGCTGCCATCTCCCTGACCCCCTGTACTTCTTCCTCTGTTTCCTTCTACAAGTTTAGTTGCTCCCACATGCAGCAGTGAATATGTCTCTACTTTTGTTACTGTTTGGTCACTAGTAAACCCATCTTGGTGAGAGTTTGACTTGAGACTGTGTCCACCCTTAGCAAATTCCCTTTTTTCATCTGCTACCCAACTGATCCCTGGAATGACCTAGTCTCCCACTACCAGCAGGTGATATGTACCTCCTTGGCTATATCTACCCTCTCCCTAAGCTACTGCTGTCTTTTTGCAACACTGCACTACTCCTTAATTTAATACTGGCTCCTCAAGACTGACACTTCTATCTAACTGTCCCTTCCTTCCCCACCCATGTTACGCCTTCTGTCAATATGGTGTTGCCTTTGGCCTAATCACTTCTAGCTCTCTTTCTTCTCTCTCTCCCTCTCTCTCTCAATCACCTACTTGCCATCAGTGCTAGTCCCTTTCTTTCAACTTTGTCTTCCTGCTGCACAACCACTCTCTCACTCTTGCCTTCCTTCTTTCCTTCTTTCTGCCTATTCCCTGTTCTCCTCATTCCATCCATAGTCTTCCTGTCTGCATCCACTCATCTGTATACTCCTTTAACCACCTCTGTCCATGTCCTTTTATTTCTTACCCATCACATCACCTTTCTACCTCCCTTTGTCTTCTTTAAAGACTTCTATTTAAACTGTAAAGAAATTTCAACTGAACAGATTACGCATCCTTGGCTGCTGAAGTACTGTAAAGCATTACAAGAGCTCACTACAAAACTGATAATAGAGTCATGCCAAAATTAATTCAAATACTTACATTTTACTCCTCCACTCGAAGACCCTCACTGTAGAGATGCTATAGAACATTCTATAGAATGGCCTCAGGAAACGGAAAACAAGGGATGTGCCCTCCGTTTGGTAAAAAATGAGCTAAGAGAAGTGTTACTTGATGTAATGGACATGGATAGATATATTAAGATCGATGAGAGAAATAGACTGCAGAAGGTCAGTAAAGCCCAAAAAGTAAGAAATCTGATAAAACAAATGAATGCAGTAATTAGGACTGTCCATCGAGATCCATGTGATATAACAGAAGTAAACAAGATATACTACTGTGCTGCTAAATTAATAACTGATAAGTTCTACCACAAGATCACACGGTAGTGAGGGAAAGGAAGGGGAGAAATTGAATACCATCATGGAAGTATTGAATAGAGAAAACTATAAAGCAATTAAGACAAGAAATGTCACTGTTAGAAGATTATAGAAGAGGGAATAGATCAGCAAAAATACTAAGAAAGATAGATGTGATTAAAGCAATGCACAGTATTAGAACAGACCAGGATCTATCATGTACTATCATAAATAACAAACTAAAACTTTCAGCACAGGCAGAAAAACTTTGAAGATACACAGATAAATATAAGGGAAAAGTACAAAATAGGCAATTTATTGATGACCCAAAAATGTTTTATAGAGAATTGGAAAATAAGGTAAAAGTAATTGAAAGATCGCCAAAAAAAGAGGAAATAGATGCATTTTGGAGAAGTATCTATGAAGATCCTGTGGAACATAACAAAAATGCTAAATGGATAGAAGAAGTAAAAGAAAGAATAAGAAGTTTAAAGGTACAGGATATGAAATGGGATGGAACAGCCACAGAGATTGAGACAAAGTTAAGAAAAGCCGCTAACTGGAAAATCCCAGGCCCAGATGCAGTACCTAACTTTTGGTTAAAACTATTAACATCTTTGCACGAGGATTTAGCCTTGAATAAGAATTATTTATATGCGCACCCGGAACAGTCACCACACTGGCTAACAATAGGCAAAACAATGCTCTTACTTAAGAATGAACCTGCAAGCTACCCTAAAAATTATAGACCAATAACTTATCTTCCGACGACGTATAAACTATACACGGGAATTGATGCCAACAGAGTTTATAGTTATTTAGAAGAAAACTCAACTATGGCAGTAGAACAAAAGGCAATAAAAGAAAGTCATATGGAATAAAAGATCATTTGTTTTTAAATAAAGTTATAGTGGAGAACTGTATAAAGGGGAAGAATCTAAGTATGGCATGGATTGACAATAAAAAAGCACATTAGACTGGGTTCTGATAAATAACCATCCCCAAATATAGAGTCTGGAGCCCTCCCTGATGACATAAGTGGCCACTGACTTACCTACATCATCAGGCATAAAACCTATGCTCCTATTCCTACCACTGTTAAGAATATCAGATCCAAATAGAACTTTAACCCTGATCTCTTCCAACGGGAACTAAGAGCATGCAATTGGTCTCCCTTAAGATACCTCCCTCTGGAAGAAGCTATTAAATACTTTAATTCTAACTTCTTAGCCATTCTGGATCACCATGCACCTACCCGCTCAATCAGAATCAAGACCAAATCCACCCCATGGCTTTCTAAAGAAACCAAACATAAAATCCATCTCAGAAATAAATATTGGGCCAAATGGAGAATGACTAAAAACCCTGTAGACCAACAAAATTTCCGACAACTAAGAAATAACACTAAGAAAGCTATAGTGTCCGATAAAAGAAACTACTACCTTCAATTTCAGAAGGCTAACCATAAAAACCCACAAAAATTCTGGGCATGCATTAACCAATTACTATATCCAGGTCAATCCATTACACCAAACCCACAAAACACAGACCAGGAAAATCCCATGCATACTGCCAATGCCTTCAATACTTTTTTCACTGATGCTATCCAAATACTAGCCTGTCAGCTATCACCTAATAACTTCATTTTACCTACCTATAACAAAACCCCACCCCCTCCATTCCATCTCCAACCAGTCCAAACAACCTATATTCTTGCCCCAATCCAAAAACTGAAACCACGCTCTCATTCAGCAGACCAACTACCTGCTGAATATCTACAGAAATCTGCCAAGTCAATTGCTTACCCCATCTACATTTTGATCAATAGAACTATTAGCGAAGGTCACATCCCTAGCATCTGGAAAGTCTCCCATATCATCCTCCTTCATAAAGGTGGTAACTCCACCGAATTTTCCAACTACTCCCCTTAGCCCTTCTTTCTCCTTTGGCAAAGATCATGGAGAAATGCATCCATAGGCAATTGCTAGACAACCTAATCCAAAATAACATACTTTCTAGTTGTCAACATGGTTTCAGACCTTCCCATAGCACTACCACTGCCCTCCTTTCCTTTACAGACTGTATTAACAAAAAACGTAACTGTAATATGCTTTCCTCTGCACTATTTATCAATCTGTCCAAAGCATTCGACATGGTAAATCATCAAATTCTTATTGATATCCTCAAATCCCTGTCCTTAGATGCACTCTCAATTAAATGGTTCCAATCCTACTTACATAAAAGACAATAGGCTGTGCTTTGGCACAACATGCTATCTACCCACCTACCAGTTAAACTCAGTGTCCCTCAGGGGTCCATATTAGGTCCTCTCCTGTTCTCCATATTTATCAATGACCTTCATCTAGCAATCCCCCATGCTACTTGCATACAATATGCAGATGGCTCCACACTTATATGCTCAGCAACAACCACCTCTGAACTTCACTCCCTTACCCAAAACGTATTTAACACAGTTGAACAATGGTTCACTCTCCGTTGTCTTCTCTTGAACCCCCAAAAAAACTCCTCCTTTTCAATCCTACTCATAAGTCCTCTCCCATAGATTTCTCAGTTACATCCACTAATGGTACCATTATATCACCTGACCTAACTACCAAGTTACTTGGTATTACCATTGACAACAACCTCAACTTTGACTTTCACTTCAACAACACTATAAAATCTGTCGACAAAAAACTTATCTCTCTCTATAGAATTAAACCATTCCTATCACTTACAGCTAGAACTACTATTGCACACATTCATCTAATCTCTACACTCCTCTGTGCCGCATCCATTTTCACTAATCTATCTAAGAACAACCTCAATAAATTGGAAACCTCCTATAATAACATAGCCAGATTTGCTACTGGCAACCCATTTAGGACTCACCATTGCTCTAATTTAAAGCAGGTAGAATGGTTGGAACTACATAATCTACTTAAATACCACCAACTAATCATTACCCATAAGACTCTTTATCAACCCTCTGATACTCCTATTCTATCTATCTAACATTATCACCCCCTATATAAATCTGAAGTCCTTACGTTCATCTCATAAACTTCTAGTTAACACATCTAAATCTAACAACAGGGCTGGAGATTCTCTCTTCTCTAATACTGTGGGAAAATTCTGGAATCTCCTACCCAGTGACCTTTCCTCTATATCACTCTTCAAAAACAGACTGAAACTTTTCCTTAGAACACACTGGTTATGCCCTTATACTAAACCTGACTAGTTATCTATTCTATCTAAAATATGCTCTGCCTACCCTATTCTTTCATTAACTCTTCTATCTTCCTTACTAGCAATTTCTTTCACCTTTTTCACTCTGTCTTTCATTATTTCTATCCCATTGGATACTTATTTCAAAATATTCACTATTACTATAACTAAACATTATCTTCCTTACTAACAATTTATTTCACCTTTTCACTCTTTCATTATTTCTATCACATTGGATACTTATTTCAAAATACTCACTATTACTATAACTAAACATTAAACTGCCTCTTTTTTATTATGTATTGTACTTGTATGTTTTTTAACCTGTATGATTCCTTTTTTTCATTATGTACTATATCTATATGTTGATTTGTACCTGCATTTTAAACTGTATTGATTTCTGTCCTCTCTGAAAATTTCTGTATTAACCAGAAATGTCCTTGTATATATACAACTGATGTTATTTTTTATATTTGCTTTTTTTTTTATCTGTGTGTTATGGAGCTTATCTCCCCAGGCCTCTACTGAAAATGGATATATATCCAGTTAGACTAGCCCGGTCAACAAATGTAAAATAAAATAAATAAAATAAAAAAATGTGATAGTATCCCACATTCATGGATAAAAGAGTGCTTAAAAATGTATAAGATACACCCTACACTGATTGACTACATTACACTAACCATGAAAGAATGGCAGACCACTTTGCAATTAAGCCATGATAAAGGACAGATTATTATCTCAGGGATAGAAATTCAAAGGGGGATATTCCAGGGTGACTCTCTGTCACATTTGCTATTCTGCCTCGCCATTAATCCATTACGCTGTTTACTTAACAGCTTAGGGCATGGCTACAATCTGGCTCCTAGAAAACAACAAAGTAATGACTTATCTTCTCTTTGTCAATGATTTAAAACTGCATAGCTCATCAGATGAGGAACTGAAAGCACAGCTGCAGGTTGTCAAAACGTTTTCAGATATTGGAATGTCATTTGGTCTTGACAAATGTGCAAAAGCAACCTTTAAAAAAGGAAAACTGCAGCACCAGGAAAACATCAGTTTAGGACATGAATGTGATATAAAAGAACTTGAGCAAGAGGGAGTGTATAAATACTTGGGAATTTATGAAAGATCAGCAATAAAACATGAACAAATGTGAATAAAACTCAGGAATACTTTAGAAGACTTAAATTAATCCTGAGAACAGCATTGACATCTAGGAACAAGATCCAAGCTATAAATCAATTTGCTCTTCCTATCCTAACTTACAGATTGACTGGCCCAAAAAGTGTTAGATTGGCTACTAAAACAAGAAGGATGCTTCAAGCTCACCAAATGATTTATAAAAATCAGTGTATACCAAGATTATATATTCCCATTCCGAAGGAGGGATGTGCCTCCTTGAAAGTGATTACATGTATAGATCTGCAATCATGGGACTCCACACATATCGACTGATCTCACAAGATCCAAATGTAGTGAAAGTTTTGAAACATGAGGAGAATAAATCTAAGATGACGTCTCTGCTTAATCTAGCAGAAGCACACTGACTTCAAGCAGGAATGGAAATCAAATCAGAAGTGAATAAAAATCAGGCAGCAACTCAATGTGCCAAAAAACAAAAGAAAGAATATAAGGTGAAGGGACCAGATGAGAAAGCACAAAATATGGAAATAAACATAAATATAGTTGCAAATATAGAAAACTTCTGGAAGAGCCTCATGTTGATCAAGAACGAATGCAGGAATGGTTGAGGAGAGGCGAGTTCAAACCAAGAAAGAAAAGGTTAATATTGGCAGCCCAAGACAGTGGGTTACGTACACACTGGTTTACAAAGTCCATTGAACATGTGGAAGAAACAGACAAATGTAGGTTTTGTGGAACCAAATTGGAAACAGTCAAACATCTTGTTGCGACACACAAATGGCAGGAGGACTGTTTACAGAAGGGCATAATAATAATATGATGACACTGTTACACTGGGGATTGTGCAAACATTATGGTATCGAAGTGGATGAAAAACACTGGAAACATGCGCCACAAAACATCATAGAAAATGATGAGGTTTATATCACATGGGATCACCCATTACCAACAGTTCAAAAGATAGATACTAGAAAACCAGATATAGTGGTCCAAGAAAAGAGGACAAAAGTAGCAATGATCAGTGAAATCGCTACACCCAGTGACTACAGTATCTTGCATACAGAGAGACACAAAGTCATAAAATAACAGGATCTGCAGGCAGAAACTAGAGCCATGTGGAAGAAAGATGCCTAGACAGTTCCATTAGTAGCAGGAGCAACGGATCTTATAAAAAAGAAATTACAATCGTATTTAGATATGTTACCAATCCATGTAACCCCATACAAATTGCAGGAGTCATTACTGGGCATATTGCAGGTGCTGCAAATAGCACTACTGGCTGACAACAAAGAGTGAAACAATACTAATTTCATAAACTTTAATTGTACTCTGACTTAGGAATGGGGTCCATTCCCATCATGGTATTAGAAACCCAAAAGACTTTAAGAAATTAAAAAAATACAGAAATGGAAAGGAAGAAATTGATTAAGTACTTATGATTCGACCAAATGATCAGTTCAGAGGAGTTGCACAGGAAATTAGATAAGACATGAACCTACAGATCACTGACTGTATTGTGCCATGCAGAGGGAGCACAAGGCTTGAAGGGTTCTTAACTCCAGCCTATGCCTCAGATATATGAACAGATGCTGCAGAGGGGCAGCAAACATGACATCTGGTTTCCAGATTTGAGAAAGGTAATCGAGATAAAACAAAGAAGTCCAAAGCGGGCTATGAATGCAGAATAAATGTAAAGTAGGCATATGATAAACAGGAAATAGATTTTGAGCAGATTTTCACCAGTGTACACTGAGAAGTTGTCTGGGACATCACACAACTGTCACAAACACTTTCTTTAGGAAAGTAGTGAGAAAATAGTGTTTTTTACTGCACAAGGCAATCCATATGGACAACTCTGAAATGGATAGATGCTAAAAGCTCTGTGGAAATAAAGGCAATATTCATGCATTTTATTTTATGTTACATTTGTTGACCGGGCTAGTCTAGCTGGATATATGTCCATTTTTAGTAGAGGCCCGGGGAGAAAAGCTCCACACAATACAAATCAAATTCACATTTACAGAAGTACATATTTAGAATGCAAATACATTATATTGTAAAGATAAGAGAAGTAAATAAGAGTTGCAAATTTATAAAGTACATAAAGAAGGTTGCATATATTTGAAAAAAAATTAGAATAGTTAATAAGAAGTTATATTTAATTGTTGCTAAAGAATACTAGTTAAGAAAAGAGACGAAAAACAATAGTGTAGATGTAGATAAGAAAGGAAGATAAAGGAAAATGAAATGGAGTAGCAGTTAGGTAATAAATCTAGAAATAATATGTGTTACTTTTTAATGAATCCAGTAATAGCTAGGACTATGATGGAGAGGAAGCATAGTAGTATTTAATATGAAATAGTTTGAGAGAACAGAAGCATAATAAGTTGTAAAGATGAAATATTTTCAGAGATGAGAAGGTAGGTTGAATTAAGGCAATAATGGATAAGTTGGTCAGTTAGGTTTAGAACAGGAGCGCATCCAATGTGTTTTCAGGAAGAGCTTAAGTTTATTTTTAAACAGAGTAGTAGAGGGAAGTATGGTAAGTTCCGAGGGAAGTAGGTTCCAGGTTTTTCCAATAGAATTAGAAAACAGAGAGTCTCCAGATCTATTATTTGATTTATTGATATATACAAGAAATGTTTGTGATGATCTTAGGGACTTAAGGTTATCATAGGGGTGAATAAGGTTAGATAGGATGGGTGTTTTGGTAGGTTGATATAGTACTTTGTGGACGATGGCCAGTTGATTATATTTTAGCTGAAATTCAAGCTTGGGTTTGTAGTTTTAAGTTTGTAGTTTTGGATGTCAGTATGGTTTTTAGTTAAGCGTGATTTATTCCAGTATTTATTTCTGAGATGGATTTTTTGTTTGGTTTCCCTGGTAAGCCATGGCGCAGATTTAGTTCTTATCCTTATAGAGCGGGTAGGAGCATGACGGTTGAGTATGTTTAGGAAATTAGTACTGAAGTATTCAACAGCTTCATCAAGAGAAAGGTGTTTTAAGGGGGACCAATTGCATGCCTTAAGTTCACTAAGGAATAGATCTAAGTTTAATTTTTTCTTGGTTCTAATTGCCCTATATATGGGTTGAATAGGTGGATTGGTTTTGAGCCTGATAATGTAGGTTAATGAGTGGTCGCTTATGTCGTCAGGGAGGGTTCCGGCTACATACGTCTGGGGTTGATTATTAATGAGTATCCAATCTAAGGTGCTTTCATTCTTGCTATTTTTGTTTATTCTAGTAGGGGAGGTAATAGTTTGGGTGAACCCATAGAGATTGATATGGCTAGTGAGGCAGTTTTTATTGCAAGAATTCCAATCTATGTTAAAATCGCCTAGGATTATGGTTTCTTGGGGAAGGTTTAGAGATAACCAACAAAGTATGTTTTCTATGGTAGTGATGTTATTACCTGGTGGAACATAGATGCAAATAATATAGATTGATTTAAATGGGTTTAGCTGAAACTTGGTAATAAGTATTTCAGCATTAGAGTCTTGAAAAGGTTTTTGGTTAAAGATGGTTATTTGAAAATTAGATTTGAATAGAACAGCTACTCCACCACCGTTCTTGGTTACACGGTCAAAACGTATGATGTTGTAACCAGGTGGTAAAATTTAATTGTCTTTTGTTACTGGTTTTAACCAAGTTTCTGTAAGATATATAATATCAAATGAGTAAAGTTCCAGGAGAGCATGGAGTTGTGTTGTTTTATTATTAATGCTACATGTATTGAGGTGAGCTATTAAGAGTGAGTTTGGAGGTTTTTTAAGTGGGTGAATGTCCGAGGGGTTTGGGTTATTGAGTTGAGTGGTATTGGAGATGTTTGGGCTGGGGTTTGGGAGAATGTCTCCATCTTTTAGGGAGTGGAGTAGTATTAGATATTGATCATTAGTAAATTTACTGAGAAGAAATGGATACCTTCTGTAGTTAGGGAAATTATATCTAATGTGTGCTGTTCTATGGTATTTAGGTAATAGATAGTTGGGTATTGATGTAACATTGAAATGGTGAGTGTGACAGGGTACTGAAGAAGAGGGTATTTTTAGTATGTTTAGTAGGGTATAATAAGTTTGTGTATACAGGGTGCTCATAGGAGGTTAATAGGTAGACAAGAGTTAATGGAGGTAGAAGTGTGAGTATGAGTAACATTTGTAAGTAAATTAAGGTGTATGGTTTATTCATAGACATGGTAGATATAAATTATATTTATAGGTGCAGTGGTAAAGCTGGTGTGGTCAGGAAAGGTAAAGAGAGAGATGGGAGAGATAGGAACTGGTTGAGAAAAAGGTGGGAAAATAGGGGAGATTGTGAGATGGAGGTGTGACTGTGATAGGTGAAATTGAGAGGAGGTGTGGTTTGATAGGTATAAGTTTAGGACCACTGGGGATGGGTGGGATTTGGTGGTAGGGTAGGGGAGCTGAGTGAGCCCGCAGGGCGAACGGAGCAGGTTAGAGCAAGTAAAGATGAGATCCTGGAGACAATCAGAAAGCTACCGATTGTAGAGGAGCTCTAGGTAGTTCCAGGTGAGTGTGGAGTATAAGCACTATAAATAGTTAGCAGGAGATAGTTGAGAGGGGAGCAGGACTATAGTAAACAGAGGGGGTAATAATAGTAAAGAGGATAAAAATGAGGGGAGGATAAGAAGTAAAGAGGGATATTATACTAGTGAAGAGAGAAGGGAGTTAAGAAACCAGGTTAAGGGTGCCACCTGGTGGACAACAGCTTGAATTACAGCTAGTTAGCTAAGTAGAAATAGAGAAGAAAAGGTAAGTCAATTAATAGAACCAAGGGGAGAAGGGTTAAAAAGTAGGGAGAGATTTAGAACTAGCTGCTGGGAAACCTGGCTCAGGAGGGAGACTTAAAACATACTCTACTTGATTTTATATAATACAGAACAATTCTGTCAACGGTTTTATCAAGGGGTCAAACGTACTTAAGTTCCTTAGTAGGGAGGGATTTAGAGCACTGGACAAAGGATTCTTGGGGATGCAGATGAGATGGAAGTCTTTAGTGACTAGGCAGGTTGATTCCCAAGTTCATAAAGCAGAGAGGAGTTTGAGAGTTTCTTAAGTTCCTTAGTAGGGAGGGATTTAGAGCACTGGGCAAAGGATTCTTGGGGATGCAGATGAGATGGAAGTCTTTAGTGACCAGGCAGATTGATTCCCAAGTTCTTAAAGCAGACAGGAGGTTGAGAGTTTCTTAAGTTCCTTAGTAGGGAGAGATTTAGAGCACTGGACAAATGATTCTTGGGGATGCAGATGAGATGGAAGTCTTTAGTGACCAGGCATCTTGATTCCCAAGTTCTTAAAGCAGAGAGGAGGTTGAGAGTTTCTTAAGTTCCTTAATAGGAAAGAGAGGAGGTTGAGAGTTTCTTAAGTTCCTTAATAGGGAGGGATTTAGAGCACTGGACAAAGGATTCTTGTGGATGCAGATGAGATGGAAGTCTTTAGTAACCAGGCAGGTTGATTCCCAAGTTCTTAAAGCAGACAGGAGGTTGAGAGTTTCTTAAGTTCCTTAATAGGGAGGGATTTAGAGCACTGGACAAAGGATTCTTGGGGATGCAGATGAGATGGAAGTCTTTAGTGACCAGGCAGGTTGATTCCCAAGTTCTTAAAGCAGAGAGGAGGTTGAGAGTTTCTTAAGTTCCTTAGTAGGGAGGGATTTAGAGCACTGGACAAAGGATTCTTGGGGATGCAGATGAGATGGAAGTCTTTAGTGACCAGGCAGGTTGATTTCCAAGTTCTTAAAGCAGAGAAGAGGTTGAGAGTTTCTTAAGTTCCTTAGTAGGGAAGGATTTAGAGCACTGGACAAAGGATTCTTGGGGATGGAGATGAGATGGAAGTCTTTAGTGACCAGGGAGGATGATTCCCAAGTTCTTAAAACAGACAGGAGGTTGAGAGATTGCAATGACCTGCTGGGACAGGGACACACAGCAGCCAAGGCAGGATGCGGGATACTAAAAACTATGTATTCCGGTGTTTCCAGTATTGGAGAACTTTTAGACATCTATGGGGTAACATATGGGAGATGTGGGAATAACTATAGTAACGGAGATATTTTAAATTGGCTCTGGGTTGCCAGTAAAGAAGAAAATTTCTAGAACTCATAAATCCTTCTGGCAAATATTAAAGCAAAGCCAAAGCAATAACCTGAAAATTATTTAAAACAGACCCAAAAGTTCTGAAGGAATGAGCAGAAATACTCAACAGACTACCAGGATATAAAGGATTATGGCTTAATTTAGACTACAATAAAAACAATAACATGTTGTGATGTTTTGGTGGCTTGTAAGGGAGCTACAATGGTTAGGTACAGAGTGTGTGAAGGCAGAAGCCATCAACTGGGGATAAACATAAGAGACAGATATTAGGAATGTTTAAAAAAGTGCAATCCTCACTAAGATAAAAATATCAGGGGGGCAGGTGGGTTCAGGGAACTATTGGTAACTATCATTAAATATGATTTTAAATTAGGAATGTTGGTCAACATTCCTATTGTAGGTAAACATGGGCATGGGCTCCAGAAATAATTATAAAGATTTTCAGTAATACATTTTTCTTCCCATAATGTGGTGAGATTAGTATTCCATAAATCATATGCTCTTTTTATGTCATCCATGGTAAATAAATACTTAAGCATAGGATTTCATGTCATCTGTCAGAAATCCGCTCTGGATGTAAAAATAATGCACTAGCCAAACACCTTTCTCTTCATAAAAGACAGACAGGTTTTAAGTTCCAGATCCTGGATCACATAGACATGGGTGATCTTGAAGGAGACACCCCGAATACTCTGGAGAAACATGAACTCATATGGCAATTACAGCTGAACTCTTTTAGGAAGCCTGGACTAAACTACTACTGTTCAATTAAAAGTGTACTGGAACTTAGAAAATTGCCACATTGTTTACATGACTAATTTTATTTTATTTCATTCTACCAGCTGGTTTTAAATACCATGTAAAATCAGTTTTAATTTAAGTGTATATTTTTTCCATCATCAAATCATACATTTCTTATTATTTTTTTATTTTTTTCTTGTTCCCTTTTTTTTACTTTATTCAAAATAATGTGTAATACCAATACTTACTAATTATACAATAATATTTTCATTGATAGTTTTTAGGGTTCTTGTACACAGACCTGAAGAAGTCTAGAAGGACAAAAGCGATCTTTGTTAATAATAGGTTATGAAAACAGAATATGATTTTTACAATTGATTTTTTACATGCAAAGTGCATATGTATATATTTGTATATATTTTTTGATTGCCAAATGGACTAAGGTTGATATATTTCCAGCCATGTAGTATACTGTCTTGGATAAAATCACAGACTTAATAATCTGGTTAAATAAGAGGTACCACATCATTATAAATTTTATTTAAAGTACATAAGGGTTATATTACTATGACAGCTACTAAGTAGGGCAGGACCAGCTTGAATGTCACACTGATGGGGGAAGGGATGTGAATTTAACATGTGTACCAATAACACTTTGTTTTACAGCACAATAAACCACTCCTTTGTCTGATAAAAAAGTATATATATATATATATATATATATATATATATATATATATATATATATATAAAAAGTTTGAGAGGAAATTATTACTCTGTTAATTTTGTTTTACTTGGATCACTTGTCTGTGTACTTAAAGGATTTTTGACTGGAAACAGACTGCCTGCCTAGTTTGGATTACTTTCGAATACTTAGTAATTCTGTACAATATTTCATATTTTTATATATATATATATATATATATATATATATATATATATATATATATATTTTTTTTTTTTTTACTTAAGATGAGTTTAAGTTTGCTACTTCTACTATTGTCTGATCTGATTAATATTCAGCGATTAACTAGAGATATATGGTCTGAAATTGTTCCACACAGAGAAGTTTTTCACAAAGAATGAAAAAAAAACATACATAATATAGTGAGACATCCATTTAAGTTTGAATAGCAATTAATCATCCTGGACTTGAGTTTGCTAATTTGTGTACAAACTGTAAGAATATTACAGAAAAGCAAGTTAGTTATTCATGCAAGCAGGGACAGCTGTTTAAAGTCTTTCTCTCTCTCTCTTCCTCAATAAATCTAAATGTGTTCTTATGTCCAATCCTAGATCTCTAACAATTCTGGGATGAATTCACTCAGGCCCAATGTCTAGTTGTTTGTTTGAAAGCCCTCCTTCTGTGAAAGGCATTGTTATCACCCCCCAAGCCAGAACATTTCAAAATTGCTGACTATAATACTCTCACATACATTTCTTATATGTATACAACATACTGCAAAAAATACAGAGAAATTTTAATATGTAGCAGCATTACGAGACTGTTGACTGGATTCTAGATAATGCAATTACCATGGTTTTATGACTAACCAAAAAAACATTATAAAATGACTCAAAACAAGTACAAGTATTGAAGTCATGAACCACATATGCTTTACAGAATATATATGAGTGTCTTCTTTCTGTGATTTTTAAGTCACTATATACTACATAAAAACAGAAAGTGGTTCTAATGACATGCTTACCAAGCAGAGTGTCTTTATTGGTAAATTAGCCAGTCCCTTGAGTTCAGTGATCTTGTTGTTTGCCAGGCTGAGATGGATTAGACTTCTGCACTTCTCGAGGCCTTGGATTTCACTTAAGTTGTTGTCTGGAGATTAGTAGTTAAGGAAGGCTGTAACTATCAATATAAAATGACAATGGCACTGCATTTTTCATGAAAGTGTGTGATTTCATTTGTTTTTTGGTGATCAATACTCAACCGCATAAATCACAGAAACAAAGATTCTGACATCAGATAGGGAACATTTACCCACCTAGTCTTCCCATTTCCATACTTTGTGTGCTAAGCTGCAACTCTAACAGCTTCTTCTTTTCTTACACATTGAAAAATAATTGCCTTATTTTTGCTAAGTATAGGTGGGGAAAAACTAAATAAAAATAATACAAACATTGAGAAACTGGAAACTCTTATTTATGGATATAGATAAGATAAGATAAGATAAAAGCATAGATAAGAGAAAAGCAGTGAAATTTGTAGTCCCTTTAACCTTGTGTATGGGTCAGGCATACTTTTATGAACCCAAGGAAAAGGTGTGGACAATAATTAATAAAGAATTGAAGAACTTTATCTGGGAGGGAAAGATGGTAAAAGTTAAGTGGGATAACTTGATCCTTCCAATAGAACAATATGGTTTAGGTTTACCTGATCTGAAGGGATATTTTAGAGCTACACAGTTAAGGTTCATACATACAACACAAGCAGAAAGTTATAGTTCAAAGTGGAAAGAGATGATGATGAAGAAAGGGGGAAGTTCAAGAAATACAGAGTGGGATTTTGGATGCCGATCCTTAAGGAGAACAGCAACCATACAGAATATTATATTCATAAAGTAGAAGAAAGTATTCCAAAAACTAAGCCAATATGAGAATGGAGAAAGAAGATTTTGCCAACAGGGATGATTGTAAGTAGGGGTACAGAAAACAGACAAGAGGGGGCTGGAATTTACTGGAGAATCCTGGAAAAGGAATGAAAATATTGGGAGCAAATAACTTGTGCAGGAAAGATAATACAGTGGGATGAGGCCACAAAAACATCTGCATTTCAGCCTAGAGACTCCCTTCTCTACCAGGGCTTGATCTCAGAATACAGGCAAACAGAAAGGGGCAAGGGGATTTTAAGTGAAAGACCTCCTCTGGTCAAGTTTTTGGTTGACTCTAGAACAGAAGCAGCTGTTAAAAAAATGGATAATTAGTATGGCATATAAAATAATGCATGATAACTATAAGAATCAACTCCAAACAGACAAAAATAGACAGACCAATCGGATGCCAGAGCCAGGTCAGTAGAAACAGTTTATTAACAAAACGAGAACTTAAGAGCTTTCACAGTTTTTTGAACTGCTTCATCAGGCGTTGACAATGCCATGGTTGAACAGGCTGAAATAAGTTGCAAAACCACTCCTCTCATTCCCACAAATCAATTAGCAATTTAAAGAAAAATGACTAGAAATCTTCTACATAATTTATTTATTTATTTTATTTTATTTTACATTTGTTGACCGGGCTAGTCTAGCTGGATATATGTCCATATTCAGTAGAGGCCCGGGGAGAAAAGCTCCAGTAAACAGAAGTATACAATACAATATTAAGTGGAGAGGTAGTTAGTACAGGAAATAAACATTATAATCAGAGCAAAAGGAGTACAGCATAATCAGAGCATTAACTAAAAGTAACGTAGAGAGATGTTCAGAATAACATTTTTTTTTCCCAGTATGTAACAGATAAGCTATTTCTCAGAGGATCCTATAATAGGGCAATCATATGATAGGTATAAGGAGCATAAGCAGATAGAGAGGAGGACACAGAGTTAGTCAGGTTTATTGCAGGAGCAAAGCCAGTATTTATTTAGGTGAAGTTTCAGTTGTCTTTTAAAAAGTGGAAGAGAAGACAGTGCTAGGATATCAGAGGGAAGTTTGTTCCACTTCTTTCCAACAGAGTTGGAAAAGAGACAGTCGCCTGAAGAGTTATTGGGTTTGATAATTTTTATAAGTAATTTATTGGAAGAACATAGTTGTTTCAATTATTATATGGTGAGATGAGGTTGGAGAGTATAGGTGTTTTAGTTGGATGATATATGATCTTATGAGTTATTAAGAATTGTTGAAGTAGAAGTTGGTTAGGAAGTTCTAGCCAGCCTAGTTGTTTTAGGTTCAGGCAGTGGTGAGTTCTAAATGGGGAACCTGTAGCAAATCTAGCAATGTTGTGGTAGGATGTTGAGAGTTTCTTAAGGTTGTTTTTTGAAAGATTTGTGTATATGGGGCAAGCATATAGAAGAGAAGAGAATAAGGTGAGATCTGGCTAGTGTGGTTCTTGTTTCAGGTGTAAGGAAGGGTTTGATTCTGTAAAGGGATCCTATTTTTTTATTCACTAGTTTTATTGTCATATTGATGTGAGAGTCAAAGCTAAGATTGTTGTCAATAGTAATTCCTAGAAGTTTTGTAGTGGAATCTGGAGAAATAAGAGTATTATCACTGGAAGTAAGAGTGAAGTCTAGTGGGGTTGATTTACGGGAAGGTGAGAACAAGAGCAATTTGGTTTTCTTGGGGTTAAGGAGTAGGCAGCGATCAGAGAACCATTGCTCGACAGTGGTTAAAACATCTATAAGTCTACTATTCTCATATAAACTTATAAAGCTCAACAATAAATAACATTGTATAAAACACATTTAAAAAAACTATACATAACAGTAAAAAAGCAAACAAAAACAAACACTAGAAAATATATTTAAAAAATATATATATATATATATATATATATTTATATATATATATATATATTCTAACATCTATTTTCTTAAGGTAGTTAATTCTATTCACCTAAACAAGGGTCTGACTTCAATACTGGTTTCACTGGGACCTCGTCATTCAAGCCTTTACCTACGTCAACTCTCATCTTCACTATCCATCTCAACTCACTAACCTCTGTTCTATTTCTGTAGTCCCCTAATCTCTCACTGAATGGAATTCTATCTGTTAGCAAAAACTTAAAGTGGTGTGTATCATCATTGTCCATCACATGCTTGGCTAAGGTACTAGAAACTGTTCTGCAACTTATTTAAGCCTGTTCAACTATGGCATTGTCAACATCTGATGAAGCAGTTCAAGAAACTGTGAAAGTGTTTACATTCTCATTCTCGTTTTGTTATTCAACTGTTTTTTACGGACCTGGCTCTGACATTGTATTGCTCTATTTTTGTCTGTTTCGAGTTGCTTTTTTACTGGGCAGAGCATTCATCTTGTGGATTTTGTGGCTTTTTGTGCTTAAACTATAAGAATCAATCAGAGGTGGTAAGAAAATACTGGGAGGAGAGACTGGAAAAATTATTTAAAGAAAGCAATGGGAAGACATATGTATGGCTCCCAAGTATGTAACCAAGTGCAGAAGGTTTAGGATCTTTACTTGGAAATGTTTGCATAAGTATTTTTATACCCTAAGCAGACGTCAAAGAATTTTTCCTCAAATAGAAGGCAAATGTCAGAGGTGTGATGGAGAAGAAAAAGGTAACTGGGAACATACGTTCTGGGAGTGTAAAGAGTTGGCAGATTTTAAAAATTCCCTGCAGAGTACTCTGTCAGAAATATTGAGTGAGCAAATGGCTGTAAGTAAGGAAGTGATTCTTTTCAGCTGTGATACAGGATCTGAATTTCTTAGAGAGAGTAAGGCCCTATTGACTTTAATTCTGTTGGCTTCCAAAAAAACAATTACTAGAAAATGGAAATCAAAGTCTACACCAACCACATTTGAAGTATTGAATATTATAAAAGAGAGAAAAGAACTGTAAGATGGATCTTTAGAAAAATGCTCAGGAGGTCGAGTGAGATTTAAGGGAAGGGAGGAATTCAACTATTTTTTATAATGTTGGACTGATGATTGTAGTAAAGAAAATATATGTGATGTATATTGTATTTAAATGGAATAGTGTTAAAATGGCTTGCTTTCTTTTCTGTTACGGTACGTGTGCCTATGTCTTAAGTGATAATTTAATAAAGGTGCTTAAAAAAAGAATTGCCTTTTACTTCCCCCCTACCTATCTGACCATCGAGCCTCCTCCCAATGGCTCTGTCAGTCCATTGTTTCTTGTTAAATCTGAAATAGAAGAAGCTTGCTAACAAATATCTCAGGACAGAACATGGAGGCACAAATGTATAAGCACAGAAACTGAGATGCTTCTCATATTTTGATCCAACCACGCCACCAGACTACAGAATACACAAGCACACAGAGATGCTTCTCATTGTTAACCCAACCTCATCCCCCGACTACATGCATATCTTAAAGAAATATGACATCATATACCTAGTATGTGACATTCCCCTTTGTTACAAAGTAATATGTCTTCTACAGGTAATCCACAAAATGAAGCAGCTTTTCAGGCAAAACAATAAAACCCTGAGCAGGGCAAGCTTAGAAAATTGTGAAAAAAACCCACAGATGGCTCAGCACACTTCAGTTCACTTTATTCCACAGAAACACAGCACATGTCTTCTACAGGTGTAAAAAGACAATACAGTTGTAGATTGTATTGATGCAACTTAGCAACTATACTAGTAAGTCAAGGCACTAACATACATCACTGAAATTACTGAATAAAACTTTTTAAGCACGTGTAGTTTCAAAGTGTACAACTGCAATAATTCACTTACTTTTGCACCACAGTGTGTAGTACACCAGGATGGAAAAACGTTGTCCACATCTGGCCAAATACCTTCAAGAGATATTTTAAATAAATCCTCTGTAAAATTTGATTTTACTACAGCAAGGTTCTGGAAGTTTAAACTTTACTTTAGCTCTCAGTGACATCGCCAGATGGCTAGCATGTGACTATATCCATAGACTTTAATGGATGTACCATTGCGCATGTGCAGGGTCATGCCCACTTATAGCTACTGACATACTTACATGCTAGCCTTTTGGTGACGTCACCAGCGGCCAAAGAAAACTATGTGGGTGTGCTCTGAGATAAAGTTAACAAAGACTTTTACTAAAATATGCTCCTGATTTCCAGATATGTGCAGAAAAGCATCCTGGCACTTAAGCTATCATGTGCTATAATGCATATATTAAGTCTTACTGTACACTTCAAAATATTGATATTGACTGCTTTTTTTTTTATTAGTCTGCCATAATGTATATAATATTGACTGTTCTGAAGCTAATTAACAATGCTTTGTTGCTAACCCAGATACCTCTTTGAAGCAGCATTATTAGAAGTAGACTGCCATGGCTATATTTAAGGTTTAATATTTAATAACTTCATGATGAGATTCAGTAGCTTCAGGTTCAGATGTCACTTCAGCACCAAACATTTCCTGAACCTGCACATTCAGTAGATACCCACCTACAACAGACAGTTATTCTGGCAACTTTGACACATTTACTGTTTATTCTACACAACTGTATGCCCTCTTCTTGTAAGAAATGTGATCCGAGGTGTGATGTTGGTTGTGTATATTGAGTTATTACAATGGCTTTAATTTATAATTTCAGCCCGTAGTTCTGGTCAGCAGTCATCCTTATTCTTTTACCTTGCTTCAGTATGGCAAGATTTTTACTCCTCTGTCATAGAAAGTACAGTTGTGTAACTAAACTTACCATAACAGATGTACAAATGATCACTGCTGCAGTAGTCTAATCTACATGGGTTATATCCTGCAAAGGATATAAAAGCTGGCCAGCTTCCAAAGCTTCAGGACACTTTCCATACACTCAAACTGTTAGTTCGAGCTGACTGAAAGACAAGGTTGGAAGCCAAGTCCTTCAGAGCTTTCATGTCAACTGAGAGAGGCAAAGGCCTGAGAGGACATTGGTAGAAAAAACAACACAAAACAAATGTTCATACCCGAGCATGAAAAAACACACCAAAAAAATCAATGGTGATTAATGGGACGGAGCCACTTCTGCAATGATCATTCAAACATCTACTATTACAGTAAGTTTACTTGCATATCTGTAACATGTTAGTAATAATGATCACTACTGCAACAGCCTAAGCTATATGAGCTACAACTGCTAGGATAAAAAAGCTGTCCAGCTTCCAAAGATTCAGGGCAATTTCCACGCACTCAAACTGTTAGTTCTAGCTGACTAAAAGATATGGTTGGGTGCCAAGTTCTTCAGAGCTTTCATGCCAACTGAGAGATGGAAGCTAAGCCCTGAGAGGACATTGCCAGGAACACAATAAAACAAATGTCTACACTCGGGTATAAAAAACACACCAAAAAAACAAGTGGGATGAAGGGAAAGAGTGGCTACTGCAATGATCATTCAAATATCTACTGTTATAAGGTTACTTACACAACTGCACTATGTTAACAATATTGATCACTGATGCAGTAGCCTAAGCTATATATAGCTCTCAACATCTGAGACGTGGAAGGGAAGGGTCCAGGAGTCCCTGGAGGATGGTCCTTGCAAAACCTAACCTAGACAAGGAGAAGGAATAGAGGTTGTAGTGCTTTGTAAAAGTATGTATAGAGGACCAAGTTGCTCTTTCCTGAGTATTTCTAAAGTCCAACCCTTTCCCAAAAAACATAGATGAAGCCAAGGCCCTGCTAAAGTGTGCCTTGACCCTGCCTTGAATAGTTTTGTTCTGGTGGGAATAACAAAAGGTAACAGCCTGAGACAACCATTTGGAAATAGTCTGCTATGACACAGGTTGTCCCTGTTTCTTACCTTCAAAAGAAATGAACAGCTGATCGAAAGTTATGAAAGATTTTTTCTGTCAACATAGTACCCAAGTTATCTGTGGACATCCAAGGTATGAAGAGCACAGGTAGATTGATAGTTTGGATTCAACTAAACTCGGATACTATTTTAGGCATAAAAGAAAGATTAGTTCTTAAAGAAACCCTGCCTCTGTAGAAAATGAGAAAAGGCTATCCTACCATAACAGCTTGCAATTCAGATACTCTTCTTGTAGAGGTCAGGACAATCAGTAAAACTATTTTCCATGTTAAGAAACTCAAGTCAACCGGATAAGCAAGTGCTAGCTTCTCTAACACAAAATGAAGATCCCAAGGAGGAGGCAATGGACTTCTTGGAGGTCACATATGTAATACCCATTTCAAAAGCATTTTGACATGAAAATGCTTTGAAAGAGGGGGATCCATGAGCAGACATGCTGAAATGGCCAACAAATGAACTCTGACCAAGGAGTAAGGCCATAGGAAAGTAACAAACACAAAAATTGCAAAACACATAAACACTAGCCCTGAAGAGGTGCTGGTTATGGGTCTATATCATTTTATTGAATTGCAATTCATCACACCCCTATTTAGCTAATGGCATTTCAACAAACAATTAAATCTTTCATAGGGTAAGGAAATACTTGGCCAACACCACAACTTTGCCCTTTTCCCCACCATAATGCGATCTCGGAATTGGTATATATATATATATAGATATAGGGATGTGAGGGGTGGTGAAGCCCTCACTTGGGTGGGTTTGATTTTGTGCAGTTTCTGTGCTGGTGTGCCTTTGGCGAAGTGCTTCCTTACCCTGGGAAAGATTTTGTCGTTTGCTGAAATGTAGTTTGCTAAAGAGGGGTTCACTGAAAAGCAAATCAATAAAATGATATAGACTTGCTGGTTATTTTGATGGCAACAATTAGAAAACCTTTTCTATTTACTTATATATGATTTTCTAGTAGCAGACTCTCTCGCCTCCATTAATACCTGCTGCACATACTCAGTAAGGGGATGCCTAAAAGGTATTAAGAAACTACCATCCAGGCAGTCAGCTGAAGTTGTTTGGAGTTGGGTTGCATCAAACACCCCTATTTTTATGAAAGTAGATCCAGTCTGTGAGGATGTTTATGGCTCATTGTTTCACAGGTGTATACTAGGCTAACTAACACAAGGGCCCTTATAAGTGTAACCATGCAACCCAAATGTGAGCCACAAATCTGAGTTATATAGGCGGTGATTTACTCTGTCCATCAGAGACATAGAAGCCAGAGCAAGGGTGAAGTTCCAAATACATATCCATTGGTTCAAGTTGGGCTTAAAAAGGGATATAGAGGAACTCTGCTTCACATGGATGGGGAGCCTGTTCAAGAGAAAAATCTCTCTCTCTCTTTCTCTCGAACGTGTCCTATTTATGTCACAAACAAAAATGAAGTCTTTTAATCTAGTAGTTCTGATATTGTTTGTTTTATGAATACATCCCTGTTCAATTCCAGAAGTAGGGAGGATCACTGTTGACATGGGCTAGAAGTGAGTCACTACAATAATCCGGAGGGTATCTTTCTGAATCTTCAGAAGTATCTTTGCTATCAGTGGAAAAATTAAAAAGCATATAGGAACATTCCTGTCAAAGAGAAAGAAAAGAAAAGGCATCTGTCTTCTAGGCCTTCTTGTATGGAGTCATAGAGAAGACTTTTGCTGGCTGATTGTTTGGAGAAGACACAAAAAGACCTACTTAAGGAACTCCCCACAGATGGATTAACTCTTGGAAGACATCCTGATCTAACTTCCATTCGTGAGGGTTTGCCTATGTCCTGCTCAGCTGGTTTGCCACACAATTTTGCTCCAGCAGAAAGTAGAAAGCCTGTATAATGATATTATTCTGTAAAACTATAGCCCATGCTAACATGGCTAGTCAGCAGAGTGGGTAAGATACGTTTCCCCCTTGCTTGTTTATGTATCACATCACTACTGACTGCAGCAACTTGAAGAACTCCAGGGAACCATAGATGATTTAGAGAGTTGGCAATCTTTATAAGACTGAGCATCTCTTTTACATTTATGTGTTTTTGCCTTTCTTGTCCCAGAAACCTTGCATTTTTATTCCCCTTGACACTGCTCCCGGCAACACCTTCCCCAGTGATAAGCACAACATTTTGTCTAAGTAGGGTCACCTTCCCCTTTTCCCAAGACCAACAAGAATGAATCTCCATTGCCCACGGAGGAAACTCCAACAACTGCATAGAATGTGGCTAATTCCTGCTCTATAGTGGTTGTACGGATATCACCGGTTTGAGGAACTAGCTTTGACCATAGCGCAGTCACCCGCCTATTATGTTGCTGTAGTGGCAAAGGCCTGCATAGTTAACCTTTTTATTTTTGTGGCTGGAAGGAATGACCATGGGACTTGTAGTCTGATCCCTGGTCAAAACGAAAACAGTTCTTCTTTCCCAGGGAAACTAACCAGCAAAAGCCAGTAAAACGTAGACCTTTAAAGTAACTTTTTCCTAGTCAAAACATAGTAAAAAGCATTTCAGTGCACTTTGCCAGGACCAAGCAGTAAATTAAACACTATTTCATCACAGAAAAAGTGGACTTAAGCAGGTTTTAAAAACTTTTAAACTTACAAGAACAAAAGTATTCTCCCATTTAAAAGTACACTCATATTACAGGCATAAAACATTTTACTACTGCATAAAATATAAAAATTAAATGTGAAAAGTTTTGTCTCAAAGGGAGCTTATCTGCACAGCAAAAGAACAGCACAGTCCTACCACTGATACTTGAAAGCCTGCAGAAAAATACTCTCTTTGGCAGTATGAAAGTTCTTCAGGGCTTGCTGCCCAAACCTGCCTTTCAGACAGCTCAACTCGAGCTGTCTAATGCTTTGGGCACATGGAAGGTGCTCCAAAGCTTTGGAAGCTAGCTGGCTGTTATATCCTTCACAGGATATAACCCATATAGCTAAGGCTACAGACGTAATGATCAATATATATCTATACATATATATACATATAGTAACCACAAGCCACACGAACACGTAGCACCAAACCACAAGAAATAAAATCCACTGTTGGCACAATAAAGGTTGTCCTCCAACACCACAATACTAAAGAAAAGCGAACTCTTCCAAAATAAAAACAAAGCTCTTTATTTCCACATAAAGCAACCAGATTGAGCGCGCTTTCGTCTCGAATCGCGAGACTTCATCAGAATCTGAAGTTACAAATAATTCACATTCTTTAAATATACTCCCAATGAATCAATGATTCAATTAATAAATCAATTATGTTGTTAATCAATCCAAATCAAATAACTAGGCAAAAAAGGAAAAAGAATATATTAAAACCATTCATATAACCCTATAAACTTGATACAAAACATTATTGTATGTCATGTGTATGTATACACAAAAAAAAAAAAAAAAAAATATCTCTTGTTTTCCCACCTTACTGAGCTAGAGTAGTCCAGTTTCAGAGCTTGCTGATCCCTGGACTTTGTTTGCAGTTCCTGTTGCTGATTATTTGCCTAATTTGGAAGAGAGGAAGTTCCCTTGCTTACCAGTGGGAGTGGGAAGCATTGAGCTGCCTGTTGGTCCAGTTTTGTGAGGTTTCAGCCAGTATCTTGTAGTCTATTGGTCGTTTTGGGCCAGTTCCTAGCTTCTTTCAGCCCCCTGATATAAAACACGCTAAACGCGCGTTTGCGCGATTTAGCACGATTTAGCACGGAGTTGCCACTGTTGCACACTAGGGCAGCGCCGGTTAAGCAGGTTTAAACTATTCGGGCTACCTAAAGTCCACTCTTCAAATTTTCCCTTAAAACTACCTTCCTCGAACTATACTACTGATCAAATCAGCATATCCTATAACTAAAAAGATCATCTCTACCTGACTCCGAGTAGACTATTCTTTATCTGTTAAACCTAGCACTTGCTCCTACAGTACTTATCACCGTGATACAGCACTCTTGTTATAGATAGTACCCCAAAAAAGGCAAACCCCATTTCTCGGTCACCCACATCCCCCGGAATCTCTTTTAAAGTTTTTGTCTATTCCTTCTAGCATGTCGAGGGATCAGTTGCTAGTGTCCTCTCCTGCTCAGCTGGTGAACCTGGGAATATTGAGGCAATGTTACAATTGCCTCATGTACACAGACAACCCTCTCCTCCTCCCACAAAACACAAATACATGCGAGAGATGCAACTATACGGCCAAACTGGAGGCTGAGCTCTCTCAACATAGGACTGGCAAGACCAGACAGGAGGAGAAGGTTACCACACACACTATAGACCCAGTCTCACATAGTACCATCACAACCTCAAATCCTCAAATCATACACATAAACACACAAAGACATACTCGGAGGCTCTGATCAAAAATCTACCAAAACAGCAGAGGCCACCAAAGCAGACACCCAAACAACTACCACCTCAGAACACAACACCTGCAACACATAGACCTCACAGTCAGAGTGTCAAACAGTCACAGCCCTTAAGGCCAAACACAATGCCAGACACACTAGTCATTGGTGACTCCATAGTCAGACACACTGACATCCCGCTCACCAGACTGAGTAAGGAGAGGGTTACAGTAAGCTGCCTGTCGGGCGCTAGAATCCGCCACATAACGCAAGCACTCAGGTCTCTCAACAGCAGGTACAAATACGACTCAGTCATTGTCCACGCTGGTGTAAACGACCTGAGATGTACCTCCTTGGACTACATGAAAAGAGACATTGAGGAGCTCTCTGATTATGTAGCCCAGGCAGGTATGACCCTGACCTTGAGCAGTATCCTACCTTCACCAAGAATGATGCCACAATACAGAGATAAGATGATCAGCTTTAACAATTGGCTTAAACTCTGGTGTCATTCAAAGGGGATCCAATGTCTGTCTGCCTGGGATGACATGCTGGACAAGCCACGCTGCTTCGCAAGGGACGGCTTGCACCTGTCACCCCTGGGATTCCGGATATTGGCAAAGGCTCTTGCCATCCCCATAGTGCCTTTTTTAGGCAAGGCTCAAATTCTAAACCTACCACCCTAGAACACAAAAATGGAAAAAAACTAAGGGTAATGCTGCTCAATGCCAGAAGTCTCAATCTCAAAATGCACGCACTTGAGGCCCTTCTCAGTATGGAGAACATCGATGTCTGTGCTGTAACAGAAACCTGGTTCAAGGCTCCTGAGAGCACCCCAGCACTATCAGGTTTTACCTCATACCATGCGTTCCGGCCCCAAAATCCTGACAATACCAAGAAAGGAGGGGGGGTATCCATATTCATCAAGGACACCCACACCTCAAGATTGGTGGCAACGCACGATGCATCGGAGACCATCCAGGTGCAATTAACCATAGGCAAGACTGCTCTGCAAATTGTAGCATGTTACAGGCCACCCTCACAAACTCAGGAACCTCACATGGCTTTCCTGAAAACACTGGAGGGGATAAATGTATCCCCAAACACCATCATACTAGGTGACTTCAATTACCCTAATATAGACTGGGAACACTACTCAAGCCCAAACACCCTAGCCCAAAAGTTCCTGGAATTCATAAACTCAAACGCCATGGAACAACTGGTCACCATCCCCACAAGAGGAGAAAACATACTTGATCTCATCATCACGAACATGGGAGCACAATGTTCAACACCGGAAGTATACCCCTCACTGGTGAGATCAGATCACAAACTAATCTCGCTGGAGGTCCTCATCCCACCCCCACCTGAAATAAAAAAGACCACAGTAAAGAACTTTTCGAAAGCCGACTTCACACTTCTAAAGAATAGTGTGGTTTCCTTTAAGGCCCCCGAGCCGGCGGAAAACAGTACCCAAGCCGCTGAATCACTTACAAATGCCTTCTACCAGCACCTACAGGACTGCATGGATAAGGCAATCCCAAGCAAAACAAAGACTCTTTGTACCAAAGGCAAGCGTCCAGTCTGGTGGACCCCAGCCATAAACAAACTCTACAACAAAAGGAGGAAACTACTACAAGATAGAGCAAAATCCTTAAAAGGCAAGACATCTTTGATCACTACAAGTAAAAAACTAAGAGCTCTCATAAAATCATCCAAAGCAAACTTTGAGAGAAAAATAGCTAAAGACTCAAAAGACAATCATAAGGCCTTCTTTAGCTATGTTAGAAACCTGGGAGGAAACTCACAGATATGCTCAGAACTAGTTCAAAATGATGTGAAGATTACTGATCCTACAGACATTGCCAACATACTGGCTGACAGGTTCAGTGCAAACTTCTCCCCCCCAAAAGGAGAGATATTTATACCAAATGATTGCAGCCCCCAAACATCTCTAACGCCCAAGTGAGAACTGCTCTCTCCAAAGCAAAAAACACAGCATCCATGGGACCTGATGGTGTCCCCGGCTGTGTGCTCCACGAACTCAATGAGGAATTAAACCCACAGCTAGGACAGCTGTTTAATCATAGTCTCACCTCTGGATACGTACCCAGGGAGTGGCGCACTGCGACAGTGGTCCCACTTCATAAAGGCGGTGCCTCCACCGACCCTGGAAATTACCGGCCCATTAGCTTGACAAGCCTTATCTGCAAAGCCATGGAAAGGATCATAATGGATCTCATAAATAAAGACAAAGGGAACTTGCAGACTTTGGATCCAACCCAGTTTGGCTTTGTCAAAGGCAGATCATGCCTTTTAAACTTGGTTGACTTTTTTGAAACAGTCACCAAAGCCATTGATGAGGGAAAGGCAGTCCATACAGCCTACCTCGATCTGGCGAAAGCTTTCGATACAATACCTCACTCGAGTATCATTGAAAAACTCATCAGCTTAAATGTTAACCCATACATCACAAGATGGGTTGCAAACTGGCTGAGTGACAGAACCCACAGGGTCAGAGTTGCTGGCACCATGTCAGACTCTAAGCCTGTCACAAGTGGTGTCCCACAGGGCTCAGTCCTGGGCCCACTCTTGTTTGGCATCTACTTCTCCAAAGTACAAGCAAACACAGGAGGGTTATGGCTGACAAAGTTTGCAGATGACTGCAAACTGGGCGCCGTAGTCGAAAACACATCTGACACAGATATCCTTCAGAAGGGTCTCACAGAAACGGATAACTGGTGCCAGAGCCATGGCCTAAAGTTAAATGCCAAAAAATGCATAGTCATACCCTTCGGGAAAAGCAAGGTTACCCATAGCTACCATATAGGTGGCAATCCACTGAGCACAGAAGAAGTTATTAGGGACCTGGGGACCCAGGTTGACAGTAGCCTGTCATTCGACACCCATGTAGTTAAAGTAGTTAGGAAGACCTTCTACATTGCCCACCTTATCATGAAGGGATTCACATCTAGCTCAGGGGAGGTCATAGTTTCCCTATACTCATCACTCATCAGACCAATGATTGAGTACAATGCCCCATTCGGAATGTATCTGACCCGACACTTGCAGCAGCTAGAGAGGCCACAAAAGTTCCTCACCAAAAGGATAAAGGGTCTCAAAAATCTGTCCTATGCTGCCCGACTGAAAGAACTTCAGCTCTATTCAGTCGCCACCGCTTGCTCAGAGGTGACCTGTGCCTGACATACAAGGCCATGTCAAACCCAGATTTGATGAATATGCTTCACCTCAATAAATCTAGATCCGTCAGAGCCACAAGGGCGGGAGACTTAAACCTCGACACGGCTATTAATAGGACGTGCTGGAGGGATAGATTCATCACCCAAAGACTCCCTATGTTGTGGAACAAAATCCCGGTATATGTGAGGCAGAGCACCTCGCTGGCCTTATTCAAGAGAAATCTTGACCAATGGATGGGAGATCGCAGATATACCCCAGGGATTACCTCAGTGTCACTGCTCGACAGAGGCTCAGCAAAATAATGGGTATAGTTCCCCATACTAAAGGGGTGGTGTAAACCACAAAACTATGGGCTAGGCTTGTAAATGCCCTCGGGCAGATAGCCTAGTATAAACCTATGAACCTATGAACCTATATGTTAATATATATTAATAATCTAATAAATATATTAATCTAATAAATATCTAAAATATGAAATACAAAGCTCTGAAGGCTAGGACTAGATAATGATGAATATGTAATAGCACCTTAAACAGTGTAAAAACATATATATTATATACAGAATTTACAATTCCAAACATATGTCACATAATTCATAGTAGACAGAAGTATGACAAAATTATCTAAAATGTTAAAATATTGCTAAAAAGAATCTAAGTAGTATAATGTATATTACATTAATACTTATATATTCTTTTTAGGATTCAATGATATTAGATTCAAGGCAGGTTTAATGGAAGTATGGTCATTCATTCCTGGGTATACACAAGAATCCAACCTCATTTGCCAAATCATTTCGCGATACTCCAGGAATGTTTCCCAATCTCCTTTCCTTTCTTTTTGTTTCACTACTTCAAGGACCCAAAATTTTATATTCATATTCTGACAAATGGAAGAATGTCTATAAATTGCATTATTCTCGTTTCTTCTATTTATATCCCTAATATGTTCATATATACAATTCCTTAGATGTCTTTCAGTCTTTCCAACATAATAACCCCAGCATGACTCACAATAAGCTAAATAAACCACTCCCTTTGTATAGCAGCTAGCATACTCTTAGCTCTTGATAGAAAAATTTATGCTAGGGATTTTAACCTCTTTAACACAGGCAATATAGGAGCATTGTGCACACCTACCACATTTGTGTGTTCCTACTCTACTTAATGCTCCTTCTTTTACCTGTCTCTTCTTACTCTCTAGGATGTTCTTCAAATTCATATTTCTCCTAAATGTATATCTAAGTTGTTGTTGGAATATATTTATTCTTGTTGGCATTGTCTTGAACATATTCCAAATTCCATTAATGCTTTTTTTGACCCACCCAATGTCAGAATAATAAGTTAAAATTAACCATGGTATATCTTTTTCTACACCTGTTCCTTTTGTTGTTGTTACTTTATCAATTTCAGTAATAGTCTCATTATTGTTTGTCCCTATCTGAAGTGGTCTATCAACTAATAGTGGTCCATATCTACTATTACAGTTCTTTATTATTTCTTTCTTAACTTTTTCAATAATCTTATTCAGATAACCTCTTTCATTGAACATAACATGTATAGAATCCAGTTCCTTAATAAAGTCACTTAACTCAGTTGTCATTCTAGACACCCTTACCATTTGTCCTTTAATTATATTTCTTTTCAAATGGTAAGGGTGATCACTTTTGTATTGTAAATATGAATTTGAATAACATTCTTTTCTATAAATTGTTGATTTATATTGCTTCTTCGTATAATCCTTTTTTATTTTAACATCCAAATAATGGGCCAGATTCAGGAAGCCTCCGTGTAAGAGTTATAACTCTTACACGGAGGCTGCAGTGAAACTGTGTGATGTCAGCATGTCATGCATATGCATGAGGTGCATGAGGCATGCTGAATCACACTAGTAACTCTTACACGGTCCGTGTAAGAGAGTAGGGGGCGTGTCAGTAGGCTAAGCCCTGCAAGCGGACACGCCCCCGGAAGACTAGAATGGCTGAAAGTAAACAGCCACGAGAGAGGCCATGGAAATGTGCATAAACACACTACACAACACATGCCCCGATAGACCATCACTGTATAAAGTGAAGAGATGTAATAAAATTAAATTAAAACCTTTTTTTTTTTTTAAAACCCCGTAAATGTTTGCTACTGTGTGCGCGGGTGTGCTACTAGCGCAATCACAGTTAGCAATCAGTGGAAAAGGATATAAGAACTAAATATGCAAAGTAAGCCAAGAAGTAATAGCTTAGCGGTAGAGTTGCCGGCCTAAGAGTAGGCAGGCAGGGTTCGAGCCCCCACAACAACCTTTTTTTTTTTTTGTAAATAAGCACTAAAAAGCCCCGTGACAGTATTGTACACATGTAAATGTATTCCCTTTTGTAAAATGGAATGAAACGGAGCATATATTCTGAAGTAACACAATAACAAAATAGTCAGAAATGTACTGATAGGTAAGCTGCTGTGAGACGGAGTGCCCGTAGCTGAGTAGTGTTTAAAAGCTGCAAACTGCGTGCCTGTTGCTAGGCATCGGTTTAACAGAGTGAAACTGTTTGCAACTAGCTGTGCTTAGCTGAACATGTGTGTCACTAGCCAATTAAGGTTTATCCCAGCGCACACCGCTTGCGACGCTCCCACAAGCTAACTGCCAGTGCAAGATGCGTTAGCTCAGCAAACGAGCGCAGACCTGGTTTTAAGTGCTTAAAAGTGCTTTTGGCATGTTTGATTGACAGGTCTCAACTCATTTCTGTCAGGAAAATCAAAATCAGTTGCCAGATTCGAACCCAGGATACCATGCACTAGAGTCAAGGTACTAAACCACTAAGCCATGACAGCAATACCTAGAAATGCAGAAATAGCATATATATGGGATAAAATCCAGAATGGAGCATGATAAAGCATTTTCAGTGAAGTAGATACAACTCCAAAACGCCAATCAGAGAAATGTCCGCGAAAATCGGCATATATAAGCCCCATATGCGGGAATACACAGCAGAAACGATTGTAGATCAGAGCTGCAGTCAGAATGAGTGGAGTAGGTGAGGGACGTTGCTTTCGAGCACAGCGTTGGGGCATTGAGGAGTCCAGATACATGGTCTGGCTCCTTGTCCATCATCACGAGGCCCAACTCATGCAGGGCCAGGTCTCATGGGGAGCATATAGGGCAGAGGCATGGGACCAGTTGGCTCGTGATCTGACCAGTGCTACTGGCATTCCACGCACTGGTGAGCAGGTCCGTCACCACCATGCGGACTTGAAGCGACGCAAGCAAGACCAGTTGTCCGAATGGATCCAGGAGGCCCGGATATGCCCAACGCCCCACTACTGAGTAAGTTACATTTTACTTATGTATGTAAGGATTTCAACTAGCTGATACCATGGAGATGTGTAGTCCAATATTACTTCTTTTGTATTACAGCTGCAGGTGTCCGCTCTATGAATCGCGAGATGCATGCCCGTAGGCTGGTGCGGATGCGCCACCGTGCAGGTTAGTAACCCCACCCAGTACTTGTAAATAAATATTATACTGTAGCATGTATCAGAACACTGCAGTGTATTGATTAAAAGTAATATAATGTGCAAACAAGATTTGAAAGTCTGCAGGTATGGCTGCAACAAGTTCATCAGTATGCAAGTGTAACTGGAAATATAATTGATAGAATTAAACAGTGCTGTAATACAGATGTCCCACCATTAATTAAATATAGTGTAACCTGCAGTAGTCTCAAGAGTACAGCTTCAGAATCTGAGGTAGTCACATGTGAGATATATCCCTGTTGAAATGCTGAATCATGACAGAAGTGAGGCTGTTGGAAAGTGTTTGCATCACCACTAGTCTAACATGTGAACAAAGCCTAGAAGTAG